>NC_092337.1:267027361-267333333 GCF_046630445.1 Rutidosis leptorrhynchoides | reverse complement strand
AACATCTTAATTTATAAGAAATTCAACGTGGCGTCAAGACCCCTACGAAACGACATTTCAAATTTAACATTTAACTCATGGATTTGCTTTCTCACTTCGGCACTAATCTTATATTGCTCTTTTATGGACTCGGTCACTATTTTATCAACGGTAAGCTCATCATCATCCTCCTTGTCAAATTTAACCATTTTCACATTTGTTCGAGTAACTCTAGATCTTGGGACCAACGAAATAGATTCAAATATGGCACCATAACGAATGATTAAATAATTATTCGCATTGTTAATGGTGGCATGAGCAGTAGCTAGAAATGGAGATCCTAGAATTAAAGGAGTTATCAGATCTTCTTTCATGTCCATAACCACAAAATCAATTTTATAGAAAGCATAACCAACGATAATTTCCACTTCTTTAACAATCCCCAACGGCTTATGTAAACGACTATCAGCAAAGCAAACACTCCCTTCGATAGGTTCCAACAATGGTAATCCTAAACGATTGTAGACGGAGAATGGCATAACATTAATGCTAGAACCAGTATCAGCTAATCCTATAATAGGAATAGGACCACGAATTAAGCAAGGGACTTGGAATTCCCCCGATCAGTACGTATAACAAGAAACTCAGGTGCTGCATATGGGTCTACAGGATCAATTGTGAATGAATAAAGAGGGCAAAAACTTTATTTTCTTCTTTCTTCCAATTGTTTCATAGTTTCAGCTAACCAATTAATATTGGCTAAAAACTCACATTTTCACCGCGGTATTAAGGCCCAAAAATAAGAAACATTCGAACTTTATCAGCAAAATACCCTCTTCGTCAGTTAGAATTAAAGAACAAGTAATTACGAAGACGATGCAAAAAGAATTAAGAGAATCGGAGCTAAAACGAAGATTCTAGAGTGAAAACGGTGAAAGACAAGAAATTAAGTTACGATCCAGGGAATCAGCAGGCCAAACGGCTTGCCAAACGGCCTGCCAATGTGAAAAACGGCCTGCCAAATGGCCAGATCAAACAGCCTCAGCAAACGGGCTGCCTCAGCAAACAGGCTGGCCAAACGGCCTGCCATCCGTTTGCAGGTAAAAAATCAAGCTTATTTAAAGGGCACTTGTCATTCATTTTCAACACACACTTCAATTCACTTCTTTCTCTCTCTTGTACAATATTAGTCATACTTTCAAGGTCTTCGACTCCGTCCGAGAAAACTAGTACCCGGAGAAGAACGCCAAAGATTGTATTTGGAGCGGTCTGGAGTCTTGAAGTTGTCACTTTTGTATTCAGAACTCGTTTAATCTACTGGTAATTCTATCCCTTGTCTTTTTATAATGTCTTCCATTATTATGCTTTGCGATATTGTTGCCATGATTAGCGAGTAGTTATCTTTAGTGTATGTTATGACGTAATCAGTTATAATGCGGAAATTATGTTATGGCTTGTGTATGTTGTCAAAATGCTTTCCGATTATGCTTTGAACTCAATAGCTTTTCCAACTAATAGAACGTAGTTATTGGCTCTGTTATTGGGAAGTCGTGAACCCCGATTCAGAGTACATTATCTGTGTCACCCCTTGGTAAGAGAAGTCTGTTGGATACAACGTGAGTTTGACTGAGGCACACCGGTTGTAGTAAGTCCACCGAGCTTTGGATTCCGACTGAGGACTCTTTCGTAATGAAACATCTGACTAGACCCCTAGTACATTGTCGGTCTTAGACCATGCTAGTGTAGTCACCAAGCATATAAACTTCGTACGTGCACGCTGAAGCACAACGGTTGTTGTAAGCTGTACCTCTGCTAAGTAAGGCCATGGAACACTGTTAGTGTTGACTAGTACACTTCACCATAACGCGGTCTCAAGCATTGCACCCCGCTTGAGGGATTTTTAGTTAATTAAGGAACTGTTTGTTCGAAAAGATAAAGGATTGGACCGTTAGGATAACCGAACGTTTCCTGAAAGTCAGCTTGACTTGGCCATGGTGTTCTCTATGGTTAAACTCTTTTAAGGGCCTAACTATCTTCTAAACCAATCAGTAATGAAAGCATTGTGACCCATCACGTCTCTTGGATATGGAAAACCAGGTATTCTATTATGCTTAAGAAAGTTTAGACCATTTCGGAATGTTAATACGTCACCCAACCGAGTCGCTCAATTGGATGAGCAGTCTGAACGTGTATGCCTCTAGTCAGACTGCACGAGCGTCGGGGGTAAGGGACGTTGCTGTCTATTCAGAATCTTCAAGCCTAGAGCATTACCCAGTTACATGTCTTATGACAGGGGCGTTTAGGACTAGTGTAGTAAATACAAGGTCACTGCCTATCCATGAGCCAGCATTCCATAATACCAGGCAAAATAACTGATGAAATCATAGTATGCACTTGTTTTAGCCTTATCTGAATTACAAATTTTATAGTATTTACTTTACTTTAATCTAGAAAACCCAAATTTAGGTAATCGCCAACTACTCCTGCACTTTATAATTATCTTAAGATTTAGATATAGGTTCGATTCTACTAATATCTCAAAAATACGACTCTAGGTCATACTTCCCTTACTCAAAATAAGGAGTAGTACGATTTAGGCCCCGCTAAATATAAATTTAAAACAAGTGTCCCCCTCTTGGTGGCCGGCTCTGACGCCCCGCGACCTGACGACATCGCGCGAAATAAAACCGTCCGTTTCGGTCATAACAAGAGGGAGACAAGTTTTTGGCACCGCGGCCGGGGAACTGGTATCAGACAATCCTGCTATCTATCAAACTCATTCACAAACATTTAAGTGGTGTCTAATAAAGACAATTATACACGGACTTGATTGTTGGATTTTCCGAACAGTCTCTAATTATATTGAAACCAAAAGGATCCTGCCTCTCCGTAGTCGTCCTGGCCACTTGGTTTGTCGAATAGTTTGTACGAAGCTCTGTTATCAAAATACCAGGGAATCGGTAGCAAGAACCAAAAAACATATCTATAATTAGGATAATTAGAATACCTTAGCCTAGAATACCTTAGATTACTTTATAATAAGATTGTCTTAGACTACCTTAGATTACTTTCAATTAGCTTACCTTAGATTAAATTAGGAACTTAGTTTATCTGTATAAAAATTAAAACAACAAAAAGAGGCATACCAAGTGTATGACCCAAACTCGGTCTAGACCAGGGCCGTTGTTATTCATACCAGATCCAGACGCCATAATCTCTACTACACGTAAGGAAGTACGAATCAGAAATCGAATGGCATTACGCGTTACTTTAGCAGAAAACACTAAACCCCCGATTGAAGGTCGAGGAGGACCGATCATATTTCCAGAGATTCAAGGACACTCGTTCGAGTTAAAACATCACATCATCCAGCTCATTCAGAACAACTGTCAGTTTCATGGATTACCAAATGACGATTCTAATTCTCACCTTGATAAATTTATATCTCTTTCGAACTCCTAAAAGCAGCCAGGGATAGGACAAGATATAGTCCGGCTATACTTGTTCCCCTATTCTCTCACTCATCATGCTCAAACCTGGTTGGAAGGACTAGAAAAAGATTCCATCACGTCATGGACAGAGATGGCTACTAAATTCCTAACCAAATATTTCCCTCCTTCTAAACAAACTAAGCTGAAGAATGACATCATTAACTTCAAACAAAGTTATGATGAATCTCTTTACACTGCATAGGAGTGATTCAAAACCCAGCTGAAGAAATGCCCTAATCACCAGCTAGAATGGTCAGCCCAAATCTGTACCTTCTACAATGGTCTTACGGTAAATCATAGGACAACGATCGATGCAGCAGCTCAAGGGAATCTGATGAACCAAACCGCAGATGAAGCATGGGAGTTGCTCGAGAACATGACAATGCATCATCATGACTAGAACAGTGGTGAAACAACTTCATCATCTGCCCCACTCTCTGCACTCAACAATCAAACGGAGGCTATAAAATCCCTCACATATAAGATGGAATCTCTTGCTAAATAACTTGGAGAATTGAAGACGCAGCTGCAGCAGGTCAACCAAGCTCAGGATTGTGTAAATTGTAGCAACCCACAATCCACTGAAGAATATCAAGTTGAGTACGAAAACCCCAACGGTTCGGTATGTTACGTTCAATACCTAGCTCGTCCACCAAATCCCGGATTCAATTAACAACCTAGGGTTAATCAATTTCAGCGAAGCAATCAACCTTTTCGCTATCGCTATCCACCTTACCCAGCCCAACAATGTCAATTGACCTACGATCAACCACTTCCACTCACTGGTACCCCAGTTGAGGAAAATTCCTCTACAACCTAGATTACGAAAGCAACTAACCCCACTCTCGGAGCTGAAGATCAGTTGACTCAGTTCATTCAAGGGCAACAACTGCTAAATCCGAGAACTACAGCCAGGCAAGATAAGACAGAGATACTAATAAGAAACCAATTGGCTCTGCTTAAAAGCCTGAAAACACAACTCGAACAGTTATCACATCGCCTTGAAACCCGACCGCATGTAAGATTGCTAAGTAATACTATCCAAAATCTCCACATAGAAAAAGCAAAACAAATGGATTCCGTAATCCCAGAGGAAGAACCACGGAGAAGGTCAGCCAGGCTTAAGAACAAATAACATATATTCAGAAGATGACACCGAAAACTCCAGTTCCTGTACCCTATCCTGAAAGGCTATAAGAACAACCATCCAAACTTGATTCCTTCAAACTTGATGGAAGGTTCCTGGACACTATGTCCAAAGTCCCCAACCAGAAGAGATACATCCGAAGGCTTATCTCTACAAAGGAGAGGATACCAGACTCTAACAAAATTCCACTGAGTGAAGAATGCTCTGCATTACTCAGGAACTTTCTACCACATAAGCTAGGAGATACGGGCCGATTCATTTTTCCGTGTTCAATCTACCAATCTGGAACCATTCATGCGCTAGCAGATTTAGGAGAAAGTATCAACCTAATCCCCTACTCTCTCTACAAGAGATTAGAGTTAGGAGACTTGTCACCAACCAAAATGACAATCCAACTTGCATATCACACAATTCGATATCCTAAGGGCATAGTTGAGAACATCTTCATGAAAGTTGACAAATTCTTGTATCCTACGAATTTCGTAATAATGGATATCAAGGAAGAACCAATAGTGTTAGGAAGACCTTTCATGAATACGGCTAGGAATGTCATTGATGTGTACAATCAAACCTTGATCTTACGATCATATGGGGAGAGTGTTGCCTTCAAAATTGACCGAACATCCGATCTTTCTGGACAGGCAGAGATGTTTGCTATTTCCACCAGACGAATCACTTCCGATGACGAGTCTCCTCCACCATCCGATGATATCGAGATGGGTGTCAAATCACAGTCTGTAGACGACCCAGAAATGGAAGAAGAGGATCCCAGTGAAGAAATAGAGGAAGAGGAGGAATCTGAAGAGGAAGAGGAAATGGAAGACGTAAAATAAACTGCGACAATACCCACTCCAAGCATTGAGCGTCATGAAGAAATAATGAGGCTTGAGACGGCAGATCACAGTTTAATCATTCGCTTCAAGAAGAAGACCGACAAGGCTGAGGTCAAGGATATAGAAATTGATCCTGCAAGTATCAAACTGGAGAATCAGAATACCGAAGAAACCCGTTCATCAGGCGCATCCTCAGAAGAACAATACACCAATGATGATGAGGTAGAGCAACATGAAGACATTCTGAATAACTCTCACTCTCCAACTGAACCAGATCAAAGGGAGCCGGACTCTTCTTCAGATCGAATTCCGGTTATATCTACACACGCAGACCTGATAACTTTCATCAATGATACCGATGAATTTGAAGATATTCTCAAAGCCATCCGAAAATCAACCATTGATTTTTCACTACGCTTAACAGAATGAATTATGGCTATCCGAGAAGAACACAACCTCTATCTCCGAAGAGAAGACAATGATGTTGAAATCCTAGAAGAACGCATTCAAGTCTTTATCAATTCTCTTCACGATCATATCTACCAAGAAGAAAGGCAACGAGAGCACAATTCAGTGGTTCATACTATTCTTGAGACAAGATTCTGTCGAGATCAGAAGATCATTTACTCTAAGGTCTACAACGCCTTAATAGGATCTGCACTTCCGTTCTCACCAAACCAACGAGCACTACAGACTCTCATCCGAAAGCATATGGATCTTTTCACCGGACGCCCGACTTATCACTCTGATTTGCAAATGATCGAGGACATTCACAGCCTTTTCGCTCTCTTGGAAAGAGATAATTTCGAAAGCACACCAGGCAAACTAGTGATTTACGTAACAATTGAACACCATGCTTATCTGATTATCAAAGAGTTACAAGACGCTGTTACGGAGGAAGTAAGGCGAAATAATCCGTTCTCTCATCTTGAACCAGATCGAGTCAACATTGCCACCTATGTTACGAAGCAGATATCACGTATTTTCCACGAATCCACAGATCCTAGTTTCACATTTAAAGCTGGATGTCGGGAGATATACTCAAAGGCAGTGACATTAATGCTCAGATCAGGATTGCTGTTCACTTCTTTTCAGCTTCGTCTTTTAACAAATCTGTGCAAAGCTACAGACTCTTACTGTGGAAATCACCATTCCGAAGACTTCGAGATTCTAAAGATACAGTTTCTAACATTGTTTGAAGACCTCCGAAATGAGCATCCTGATCAGAGAAACAATCACCACCAGCACTGCTTCTATGATTGACATTCATGGGTCAACCAGCAAAGCCGTGGATCATATTCTCATCGGACTTCAAGACTTATCAAGAGCCGAAACTGCGCACTACTTATCGTTCAGAAGATCTTCAAAAGAAGTACCAGATCTTCTACCACTATTGGTCCGACACTTTCTCAGGATTTACTCGAGAAGACTCACATTCCCTCGAGAAGACCAAGATCAAAACCATCAGCGAGGAATGTTTGCTTTTTAGAGCATCACTACGGTCGAGCCAACGACCTTAAACAAAAGCGCTTCTCGGGAGACAACCCGTGCAAACAAGTAGAGTAGAAGAATAAAGGATGACAAATGAGCCGATAAAAAACGCAAGGATTGGAAGCCAGCCGCATCTGCTAGGGGTATTTCTTTCTTTCCGCTACTAGCTCAAGATTCAAACTATGCCACATCATAGCTTATTACTAAGTGTGGGATAACACCCAATTGAAACACTAAACGAATAATCCCAAATCTTTAACTAAAACTCCTAAGTGTGGGATACACTAGGAACATTGAGGACAATGTTCGTTTAAGTGTGGGATGATGGTATAATCCTTTTTATGCTATATTTAAATAACCCATTACAAAGATTCCAAGTTTTTAAGCCAAATTTCAAATTTTTAACAAAAGAAAGCCTTTTCAAAAAAGTATTTTTGAAAACCTGAAACGTTTGTAAATAAAAATAAGGTTTAAGTAAGGTTGAAATCTTGTTAGGAAAAACCGAATCTCTAAAATAGCATTGCATGACTGGGCATTATCGACCTAAATTGATTATGGTGAGGCACCCAAATAAGACCAGCATTCATCTTTAATGCTTCGCTATTTTCTGTTGAGAGTGCCGATGTCTGTGCTCGGAATCAGAACTTGCTTTAGATCTGTATTTCCAAGTTGCGAAATGTGATTCGGTTATAATCAGAAGAGCTAGCCATTTGTCAAAAACAACCCGCTCACACTACCATTTCTTTTACCTCATCCACTTCATCTTTACTATCAATCAAAAATCCAGAAAATGAGATTCCTTCTGTAAACCCGATGCTACAAACTTCTCAAGTATCATGGCAAAGTTCTTGAAAAAGTCTACCGGCAAAAAGTTTCTCGAGATGAAATCTATCAAAAAAAAGTTTTGAGAAAAGGAGCAGAACTTATAAAGAGAAACGCCGAAGAAGAACTTGACCACAAACGCCTATCGCTTCAAAAAGAAGTATAGTTCAAAAGTGCTTCTCAAAAATACCAGCACTCCTATCTATCTAAAATTTTCCAAAATAAAAGTCTTTTGAGACTATGTTACCTTTTTCACCCCTTAAAACAACTTCACCACCACTATAAAATTCCGTTCCATCACTGATAAATGACCTAGAAGCTATGGTTACTACCGTTCTCACATTAGTAGCAAGGATTTGAGTCTTTATCAAACCCATGACGATGAGTACAACATGACAGGCTATGAGTGAAAATTCATTTCTTAGATCTATAGGGAACCCTAAACACTTGAGTGATTGGAGTGACCCATGAAAGCTAGCCTAAGTCATGTAACCTCCTCGCATGCTTGCAGAGATAGTTTCAACCCTAACATAGATGACTCACCTTATCTTTCGCTCTTATAATAAAAAGAAAACCGCTTAGGCTGTTAGAAAAGAAACTCCGAAAATATTTCTTGAAGTAAAAACGAGAAGTTTGCTTGAGGACAAGCAAAGTCTAAGTGTGGAATATTTGATATCGGCTAAAAAGTCACGTTTTCACCCCGGTAATAAGGCCTAAAAACAAGAGAGATTCGAAATTTAATCTCAAAATACCCACTTCATCAGTTAGAATTGAAGAACAAGTAATTACGAAGACGATGCAAAAAGAATCAAGAGAATCGGAGCTAAAACGAAGATTCTACAGCGAAAACGGTGAAAGACAAGAAATCAAGTTACGATCCAGGGAATCAGCAGGCCAAACGGCTTGCCAAAAGGCCTACCAATGTGAAAAACGGCCTGCCAAATGGCCAGATCAAATGGCCTCAGCAAACGGGCTGCCTCAGCAAAGGGGATGGCCAAACGGCCTGCTAAACGGCCTGCTAAACGGCCTGCCAGCCGTTTGCAGGCAAAAAATCATGCTTATTTAAAGGGCACTTGTCATTCATTTTCAACACACACTTCAATTCATTTCTTTCTCTCTCTTGTACAATATTAGTCATACTTTCAAGGTCTTAGACTCCGTGCGGGAAACCTGGTATCCGGAGAAGAACACCGAAGATTATATTAGGAAAGGTCTGGAGTCTTGATATCTCACTTCCCTTACTCATAAAAAGGTTAGATTCTACTAATATCTCAAAAATACGACTCTAGATCATACTTCCCTTACTCATAATAAAGAGTAGTATGATTTAAGCCCCGCTAAATATAAATTTAAAACAAGTGTCCCCCCTCTTGGTGGCCGGCTCTGATGCGGCGCGACCAGACGACATCGCGCGAAATAAAACCGTCCGTTTCGGTCATATCACCAATCATCCTTATTTTCACACTCTGATTTTTCAGATTTTTCACTAGTAACCTCATCACTTTCATCAGCTTTTTTATCAACCTCTTCTTCCTTCTCATCAAATAACTCATGCATAAAGATTACCTCATCACGATCAAGACCTTGAACTTTAGCATCTTTTGACTTATCTTCTTCATCAGCAGTTAACTTCTTAATTTCTTGATCATATTCCTCTTCTAACATTTCAAACTCCTATAAATACCTTAAACCAGGTGTGACAACCCGGAAATTTCCTAACAAATTTAAACTTGATCTGTATATGTTTCCGACACGATAAGCAAAGTTTGTAATATTGAAATCTCAAAAACTTTGAATTATGTTCATATGAACAATTACCCTTCGACTGTTCTCGACGATTCACGAACCATTAAACGAATATGATTATATATGTATATGAGTATATATATATATATATATATATTATAACTTAAAATGTAAACAAAATATTAGATTTAATACTTTAAATGATTGTATCTGTTTCAAGATGTTTATCGATGGAATTGGAAGATAAGATCAAATGAGTGAATTATCAGATACATTGAATTATGATTACAAGTCTTTGTTGAGAGGTCCACTATGATTTGAGAAAATCTATTCCTCTTAACCATATTCGAAAAATGGTAAAGTGATTTACAAGTAAGAACAAAAGTGTCATTAACAAGGATTAGATAAAAGTTAGTGGTAGACTAAAGTTAATAAGAATGATTTAGTTACAATTGTACGAAAACGTTTTCGATATAATTAAACTTGTTTATTAAAATATATTTGTTTAAATAACGTGAATTGGGATATTGATTATTATTATATATATATATATATATATATATATATATATATATATATATATATATATATATATATATATATATATATATATATATATAGAAAACTTGCAACTAGTATTTAAAATATATGTTTTCTAATTAATTAAGTACACAATAGTAACACTCACTTAGTAAATGCGATTGATATTTAAAACGTTAGTGTATAAATAAATTGTATCTATTTAAGCTTTAAAGTATAAACGAAACGTGTTATTATATTTTTCTAAACGATTATAAAATGAACTTTGAAATGTAATTGGTTTTGTAAGACTAAATATTATATCATTAGATAAATAATTCAAACATATATATTATGTACAACTTTACAATTCTAAATAAATATATATATATATATATATATATATATATATATATATATATATATATATATATATATATATATATATATATATATATATATATATATATATTTTAACTTAGTCATAAAATGTCATGATTTAAAATAATATATTTTGATAAACAACGAGTCATTGATTTATAGAAGCAAATGACCACAACACTCAATTTTATAAGTTACATTTTTTATAAGGTAATTTACTAACGAGTAAGTGAAATTATTAATAAGGGTACACGTCGCGTAACGTAAAAAGGCTAGTTTTCTTAGCGTACGAAACGTCGTTTGAAAAACCCAAACCAGGACATGAGTCGGGTGACAACGTCCATGTCATTTGAGTAAAAATCACATTTTTACCATGAACGTAAATATAATATAATATATAAGTAATTATATAAATTAAATATAATGTATATATAATAATAATATAAAAGTGTCGGGAAGATTAAACGATGCATACCAGCTGTCATTTGCTGGCATGTGATCGAATGCAAGGTACCCACAAACCCCATGCGATCACATGGGGTGGGGTTGGATAAAAGAACTATAAAGCTCGATTACTCTGGCGTCCGAATCCATCCCATTTCCTAATCTTTACTCTCTCTATATTTACATATATTAATATTATTATTATTATTATTATTATTATTATTATTATTATTAATCATATGATTATTATTAGTAGTATTAAGTGTAAATATTATTAGTATTACACATAAAATACTACGACGGAGTGCTGCTCGAGTGATCTAAAACGGGTTTTCAAAATTGGTTTTCGAGTAGGATAGGGCTAAGGAAATTATGGGTTATGGCTACGGAGGTGATGGGTATGGATCAGGGGTATGCCTGTGAGGTCAATTTAGTGTTTATCATCTCCGTTGCGTCTACGTACCTTTCCGGCAATATTGAATCTCAATATTGATACGTGAGCACTCATAACTTAACTTTTGTATATTAATAGTGTATCCTTTTGATATTGCCATATGATATGATATATTGAATCTGCCATTAGATATGCTCGAGTATATAGGATTATGCATGATTATACTTTTGATATTGCCATTAGATATGATATATTGAATCTGGAATTAGTTACATATGCGGTTGAGATAAGGTATAAGATATGCATGTCGTTGGAAAGCTAGAGAAAAATTAAGAAGTTTTCATTTAGATATCGAATGGTTTCGATGAACGGATTAGAAGTTATAGTCAATTGAATCTTTGTATTAAAAATGATTATTATTATCATCATTATTATTGTCGTTATAATTGTTATATTATTATTATTATTATTATTATTATTATTATTATTATTATTATTATTATTATTATTATTATTATTATTATTATTATTATTATTATTATTATTATTATTATTATTATTATTATCAATAAAAAGTATTATCATTAAAAATTGTTATTTTTATTATTATTACTATCGTCATTATCGTTAAAGTTATAATTAAGTATTATGATTAATATTATAATAATATTCATTACCATTAGTATTATTATAACTGGAAATTAATATTAGTAACACCTAATTATTATGATTACTATTATTATCATTAACACGAACGCGATATAAAAGACGACTAAAAGCAATTAAACAAACCGATTAGGAATAATGTGTATGAGTATCATAATGAAATTAAAATATTGTAAGATATTGATTTAGATGAAATTATCGTTCTTATTATTTTTATCATTACTATTATTATTAAAAGTATCGTTAGTATTAAAACTATCATTTTAACAAAAAATATCATTTTAATTGGAATGTCATTGTTATTATAAAATATCATTATTATTATCATTTTAAATGAAATTATTATTTTAAAGTTAATATTAAAAAGTATTGTAAAAATTAATTTTATCATAATCAGAATTATCGTTTTATCGTAATATCACTTTTAGTAAATATAAATATTGATATTTTTATTAATAGAATAATAATAATTATTATTACAAAATAATACAACTTTTTCTTATTATCATTATCAATGTTATTTTATCAAATAAATATTTAATACAAAGATATTTTACTACGTGTAAAATAATTACGTTAATACTACCTCTAATATTTTTTTTATGATATTAAATGAACTTTATAAATTTTATTACTTTAGATATATAAAAGTATATTTTTATTATATAAATTTTAATAATAAATGTATTATATTATTTACTCTAATAAAATCTTTTAAAAATATTTAAAAATATGAAACGACGATGTTTAAACTATATAATAATCATGTATAAAATTTAGAAATCATTTTGGGTCAAATTGATTTTGTTGACTTTTGCATATTAGTCTCGAGCATTAGGATTGTGATACACTACGGTTTAACCTAAATTGTTAGACAAATATTGACCAACATATAAATATATATACTTAATTTAGGTTCGTGAATCCGAGGCCAACCTTGCACTTGTTCAATGACGTTATATGTATTTTTACTACGAAATACAGTATGGTGAGTTTCATTTGCTCCCCTTTTAAATGTTTTTGCAATATTTTTTTTTTTGGGACTGAGAATACATGCGCTGCTTTATAAATGTTTGACGAAATAGACACAAGTACTTAAAACTACATTCTATGGCTGGATTATTAAACCGAAAATGTCCCTTTTTAGTCTGGTAATCTAAGAATTAGGGAACAAGCACCCTAATTGACGCGAATCCTAAAGATAGATCTATTAGGCCCAACAAGCCCCATCCAAAGTACCAGATGCTTTAGTACTTCGAATTTATCATGTTCGAAGGGAGTCCCGGAATGATGGGGATATTCTATATGCATCTTGTTAAGTTCGGTTACCAGGTATTCACCATATGAATGATTTTTGTCTCTATGCATGGGACATATATTTATGAGAAATGGAAATGAAATTCTTGTGGTCTACTAAAATGATGAAAATGAATGATTATGATAAATTAATGAACTCACCAACCTTTTGGTTGACACTTTAAAGCATGTTTATTCTCAGGTATTAAAGAAATCTTTCGCTATGCATTAGCTCATTTTAAAGATATTACTTGGAGTCACTCATGGCATATATTTCGAAAGACGTTGCATTCGAGTCATTAAGTTCATCAAGATTATTATTAAGTCAATTATAGTTGGATAGTGGATATTATGAAATGGTATGCATTCCTGTCAATTTTCGATGTAAAGAAAGTTTATCTTTTAAAAATGAATGCAATGTTTGTAAAATGTATCATATAGAGGTCAAATATCTTGCGATGTAATCAACTATTGTGAATCATTTATAATGTATATGAACGGGTCCTTTCAGTTGGTATTAGAGCGGTGGTCTTAGCGAACCAGGTGTGTATTAGTGTGTCTAACTGATAAGTCGTTAGGATGCATTAGTGAGTCTGGACTTCGACCGTGTCTGCATGTCAAAAGTTTTGCTTATCATTTCTAGTCGGAAATCATCTGCTTATCATCTTTAGGAAATTACCTGCTTATTATTCTTAGTCTAGACACGTCTTGCTGCATTGATTGCATGAATAGTATATAGACAAAATTCATATCTTAGCATATCTGCTAAATCATATCTTATCGTATCTATTACTGTAAACTTTGCTTGACATATTTCGTAAATTTCTACGTAACCTATGAAATCTTTTGTTATATATATATGGATACTCTATGTAATTAGAATACCATCTGATAGCCAGAAAATCATTTCATATTGAAAAATCCTTTATCCAATTGTACGAAATGGATTCGTCATCAATTCAAGTTCCTCGGATTCTGAAATGGAATCCCACTCAAGCTTCGAAAGCAGTGTGACCGGAATGGATCAACCAATTAGCCATCAACTATTCTGGATGAATTGGGGATGGGTTCGTAGCCTCCTTAATCATTGGAGGCAAGAAGAAGTCGATCCCTTCCATCCACCACATTTCCCTCTTAGCGATGAACCTGAAGCACTTACCGGCGAACCTGTCTGAAATACCATTTTCTCTCTCATTTTCAGAGTATCTCATCATGATTATATATTACATCAAATTTTAGACTTTATTTATCCGCTCGTCCGAACCGGCAATCACCCCGGTGTAATAGAAGAAGTCAACGAGCTTCGCGCTCGGGTAGTGGCTTTGGAGAACATAATGCAAAGGTTACTAACACCAGAAGTAGCATCAGCAGCATAACCAGTACCACCATCATCAATGCCAACACTACCATTACCACCCTCAACCACAAACGCGTCGTAAACCTCAACATTACAATCTATCCCACGAGCACCAATGTCATACACTCTATAGATACCAAGGACTACCAACAACAACAAATGATGAAGTGTTGATTCATAACTTCATTGGAGAAATATTCTGCGACGATTATGTAGTCTCTAAAGTCTTAGAGATTATCTATTCTAGCCTTAACCATAAATCTTGTGTAAACCAAAGTGATAGAAGGAAGTGTAGAAACCCTGACAAGAATGGTGTGTGGTTTACAAGCTAGACTTGTTTTACCAACGGCATCAACCGTACCGTATCATCACCAGCACAGTCATGCCGTCAGGATCGTCAGAATCAACAACACCTATAACATCACAAACTACGTCAGTTCAAGATTTACCGTGGACGTCATTACGAATAAATAACGCATATATTGTATCAACGAGTTATGAAGTATTAACTCATTTCCTCTAAAGAAATTATATGTATATTTTATATATATATAAATTTTGAGATCAAAGTAAATCTTTCCGTACTAAGCTATTATATGTGAATTTTAACTACTCGGTTAATTCATATTACTAATATGCAATTATGTACGTCCTCCGTCAGCAACTTAACCATCGATAACTATAATTTCCATTCCAATTCAATAAATTCTAACTCATAATAAACCAAGTGTATTATTCAAATATATGTTTGATTTTACTCTTTCATCTTTGATATATTCAAAACTCTCTAAGAAATATCATTCGTACCTTGCAAAGCTCACAAGAATTTCACAAAAACCAACATCATGCTTCAACAAATAACAAAGTATTGATTCATAATTTCAATATCATTGAAGAAATACTTATGTAATTTCTAAATTTTTAGGGATTTCTCAAATCTAGTTTCAACCGTAAATCAAATGAGTTTAATTTAATATTAATTCATTAAATCTATGTTACATCTAAAGAAAATATATACATATATATATAATTTTATAAAGATTGTAATAGAATTCGTTTGTACAAAATATTAATTGTGAAAACTTTTTTTTTTAACGGGTAGGTAATACCCAAGGAATATATATAAATTCACAATTAATATGTTACATTCTTCGAAACTGATTCAACAGTCATCAACTATACTCACTATTTTCTCAACAATATACATTCTTTCATAATCAAAATAACCATATTCATTCAAGATTCAATTACACATTCTGATTTTTAAATATCAGAATTCAACTCGAGATATAACCAAAATCATCACTCTTAGATTTCTACATCTTTTGAAGCTATACTTTGACTTCAAAACTGTGTTAGAACATCATATGTATATTAACGATTACAATCGGTGTTCAAACCCTTCGAAATTCCTGAAGACACTTCAAACGATGAACAATCGAGATGATGATCCAACCACATGTTATCCACAGTTATGTACCTGAAAGACTTTCAAAACTAAAGTCCTAGTTTAACACGTATCCGTAACAGATCCTTTGGCATTTATTAGCAAAAATAACCCTACAATTTCTTTTCAAAATAGCAAATTTTGTCACAGCTCCAGCAAGTCAACTTCGACTTTTCAGTCAGACTAACCTTATTATAACCATGAGATATACACCATCATTACCGGAGAACCTTTTATATTTCACCACATTATCAGCAGATGTACCAGCAACTTCATTACCCTTTGACTTTAGCCTCTTCGAAAAGTCATTATATTTATTCATTAAAACCCTATCATTTACTCATTCACATCTTGTAACAAGAATTGCCATACCAATTACCGGGAATCAGCATTCAGTATTTTGAAATCTCTCAGTGTTTTCACTTCAACAGTTATATATCCATATAATGTCTATCTCCTAAACTTACATATTTCAAATGTGAAGTTTCTGAAAAACACCCCAGCCTACGAATCAGTACTATGAAGTTTTGAAAAAGGTCAATGAAGTGGCAAGGACTGTAGACAGCAATTACGGTCAGAAGTTTGATAATAAAGAATAGAAGATTGGAAAAGCTCAAATGAAAAATTTGGTACTGGAAAATGGATTGAGCAAAGTATGAAGGAAGCTGTGGATAAATCACAAAGACTAAATTTGCCTTCAAAGAATCCAAATGATTCAGTGTCTACTGAAGTCTTTAGCGAATATCTTACTCCTTACTTTAAAACTCTTGTGGACAATATTCTTCATCATCCTATGATGTTAGATATTGTAAGATATCATCATATCTTTCATTATAAATATCCTTCATATTTCTGAAGATATTTTCAAAACTATTCTTATCTGAAATCATTTATCTCCTCGTGTTATCTGTATCATATCATAAAAGAAACTGTTTTAGTTTCTAAATTTTGAAACCTTCGAGTTTTAAGTATGAATGTTTTTGAAGTAGTGTTGGGAACTGAAGCATGAACTAGTATAATATAATGACACTTGATCAACGTGATTATATTACAGTAATTCATGCTGAGTTTCTAAATGGAACGTGATGATTCACAGATCATAACATCATCATGTGCTATGTCACATGACTCTTGTATTCTCTTTAACCTCTAAAAATGTCAAGAAAATATTTCTTGATGATTCGGTCTTTTCCAGGGTATTCTGATAATTTGACAAATCAAGATCGTGCCATTTCAATTCTTTTCTTAGAACATTAACTATGTTCATTTCGAAATCTATATCAATGAATTCTGGATCGTTATTCGCTTGACTTGAAGTCGGGAAGAGGAGACAAAAGTATGGAACTCTTGAATATAAAAGAAAATATAAAGTTAAACAACACCACGTAAATTACAAACTGTGTATATCAATACGTATTGCAACGTAAAGGCACGGGGGAATTAACAATACTATAACCCCAAGGTAATAGTAGAAATAAATAAAATCCTCCGATGGTAGATGAAAAAGAAGAATGACAGAGATGAAAGTTAAGAGTATATCCAGGATCAGTACTGGATGAAGCTTACTGATGAATACTTTAAAATATGAGTTGAGGGAGAAAGAATGGAAGGTGTGAGTTGTAAGGAAATGAAGGGAGGTGGATTTATAGTAAAAGATCCGACAAAGCAATCAAAATAGATGATCGCATTTAAAGCGAATTCTAATTTTCTTGATTATCAAAGAATCAAATCTCATTATGAAGATTTTCCTCCAAATCTCTTGAACATGGAAATCAATCTTATCTACGTCAAAAGATATGACGAATCTATACCTACTCATTTCACCCTTTGGTGATAACTTCACTCGTACTCTTCATATAATCAAATTGCTTTATCCATATCACTCAATGATGATAAAACTCTATTTATCAACTCATAATTGTCATAATAACATTCTCATTGTTAGCCATGAAGACATCTATCAAATTTCGGGGACGAAATTTATTTAAGGGTAGGTACTGTGACGACCCGGAAATTTTTGAACAAATTTAAAATTGATCTTTATATGTTTCCGACATGATAAGCAAAGTTTGTAATATTGAAATCTCAAAAACTTTGAATTATGTTCATATGACCAATTACTCTTCGACTGTTCTCGACGATTCACGAACCATTAAATGAATATGATTATATATGTATATGTGTATATATATTATAACTTGAAACATAAACAAAATATTAGATTTAATACTTTACAAGATTGTATCTGTTTCAAGATGTTTATCGATGAAATTAGAAGATAAGATCAAATGATTGAATTATCAGATACATTGAATTATGATTACAAGTCTTTGTTGAGAGGTCCACTATGATTTAAGAAAATCTATTCCTCTTAACCATATTCGGAAAATGGTAAAGTGATTTACAAGTAAGAACAAAAGTGTCATTAACAAGGATTAGACAAAAGTTAGTGGTAGACTAAAGTTAATAAGAATGATTTAGTTATAAGTGTACGAAAACGTTTTCGATATAATTAAACTTGTTTATTAAAATATCTTTGTTTAAATAACGTGAATCGGGATATTGATTATATATATATATATATATATATATATATATATATATATATATATATATATATATATATATATATATATATAGAAAACTTGCAACTTGTATTTAAAATATATGTTTTCTAATTAATTAAGTACACGATAGTAACACTCACTTAGTAAATGCGATTGATATTTAAAATGTTAGTGTATAAATAAATTGTATCTATTTAAGCTTTAAAGTATAAACGGAAGGTGTTATTATATTTTTCTAAACGATTATAAAACGAACTTTGAAATGTAATTGGTTTTGTAAGACTAAATATTATATCATTAGATAAATAATTCAAACATATATATTATGTACAACTTTACAATTCTAAATAAATATATATATATATATATATATATATATATATATATATATATATATATATATATATATATATATATATATATATAAACTTAGTCTTAAAATGTCCTGATTTAAAATAATATATTTTGATAAACAACGAGTCATTGATTTATAGAAGCAAATGACCACAACGCTCAATTTTATAAGTTACATTTTTTATAAGGTAATTTACTGACGAGTAAGTCAAATTATTAATAAGGGTACACGTCGCGTAACGTAAAAGGCTAGTTTTCTTAGCAAACGTCGTTTGAAAAACCGAAACCAGGACATGAGTCAGGTGACAACGTCCATATCATTTGAGTAAAAGTTACATTTTTACCATGAACGTAAATATAATATAATATATAAGTAATTATATAAATTAAATATAATATATATATATTAATAATATAAAAGTGTCGGCAAGATTAAACGATGCATACCAGCTGTCATTTGCTGGCATGCGATCACATGCAAGGTACCCACAAACCCCATACGATGGCATGGGGTGGGGTTGGACAAAAGAACTATAAAGCTCGATTACTCTGGCGTCCGAATCCATCCCATTTCCTAATCTTTACTCTCTCTATATTTACATATATTATTATTATTATTATTATTATTATTATTATTATTATTATTATTATTATTATTATTATTATTATTATTATTATTATTATTATTATTATTATTATTATTAATCATATTATTATTATTAGTAGTATTAAGAGTAAATATTATTAGTATTACACATAAAATACTACGATGGAGTGCTGCTCGAGTGATCTAAAACGGGTTTTCAAAATTGGTTTTCGAGTAGGATAGGGCTAAGGAAATTATGGGTTATGGCAATGGAGGTGATGGGTATGGATCAGGGGTATGCCCGTGAGGTTAATTTAGTGTTTATCATCTCCGTTACGTCTACGTACCTTTCCTGCAATATTGAATCTCAATATTGATACGTGAGCACTCATAACTTAACTTTTGTATATTAATAGTGTATCCTTGACTAGTGCTCGAGTATATAGGATTATGCATGCTTATACTTTTGATATTGCTATTAGATAGGATATGTTGAATCTTGAATTAGTTACATGTGCGGGGTTGAGATAAGGTATAATATATGCATGTCGTTGGAAAGCTAGCGAAAAATTAAGAACTTTTCATTTAGATATCGAATGGATTCGATGAACGGATTAGAAGTTATAGTCAATTGAATCTTTGTATTAAAAATGATTATTATTATCGTCGTTATTATCGTCGTTATAATTGTTATATTATTATTATTATTATTATTATTATTATTATTATTATTATTATTATTATTATTATTATTATTATTATTATTATTATTATTATTATTATTATCAATAAAAAGTATTATCATTAAAAATTGTTATTTTTATTATTATTACTATCGTTATTATCGTTAAAGTTATAATTAAGTATTATCATTAATATTATAATAATATTTATTACCATTAGTATTATTATAACTAGAAATTAATATTAGTGACACCTAATTATTATGATTACTATTTTTATCATTAACACGAACGCAATATAAAAGACGACTAAAAGCTATTAAACAAACCAATTAGGAATAATGTGTATGAGTATCATAATGAAATTAAAATATTGTAAGATATTGATTTAGATGAAATTATCGTTTTTATTATTTTTATCATTACTATTATTATTAAAAGTATCGTTAGTATTAAAACTATCATTTTAACAAAAATTATCATTTTAATAGGAATGTCATTGTTATTATAAAATATCATTATTATTATCATTTTAAATAAATTATTATTTTAAAGTTAGTATTAAAAAGTATCGTAAATATTAAGGTTATCATAAGCAGAATTATCGTTTTATTGTAATATCACTTTTAGTAAATATAAATATTGATATTTTTATTAATAGAATAATAATAATTATTATTACAAAATAATACAACTTTTACTTATTATCATAATCAATGTTATTTTATCAAATAAATATGTAATACAAAGATATTTTACTACGAGTAAAATAATTACGTTAATACTACCTCTAATATAATTTTTTATATGATATTAAATGAACTTTATAAATTTTATTACTTTAGATATATAAAAGTATATTTTTGTTATATAAATTTTAATAATAAATGAATTATATTATTTACTCTAATAAAATCTTTTAAAAATATTTAAAAATATGAAACGACGATATTTAAACTATATAATAATCATGTATAAATTTTAGAAATCATTTTGGGTCAAATTGACTTTTGTTGACTTTTGCATATTAGTCTCGAGCATTAGGATTGTGATACACTACGGTTTAATCTAAATTGTTAGACAAATATTGACCAACATATAAATATATATATATATATATATATATATATATATATATATATATATATATAATTTAGGTTCGTGAATCCGAGGCCAACCTTGCACTTGTTCAATGACGTTATATGTATTTTTACTACGAAATACAGTATGGTGAGTTCCATTTGCTCCCTTTTTAAATGCTTTTGCAATATTATTTTTTTTTGGGACTGAGAATACATGCGCTGCTTTATAAATGTTTGGCGAAATAGACACAAGTACTTAAAACTATATTCTATGGCTGGATTATTAAACCGAATATGTCCCTTTTTAGTCTGCTAATCTAAGAATTAGGGAACAGACACCCTAATTGACGTGAATCCTAAAGATAGATCTATTGTGCCCAACAAGCCCCATCCAAAGTACCGGATGCTTTAGTACTTCGAATTTATCATGTCCGAAGGGGGTCCCGGAATGATGGGGATATTCTATATGCATCTTGTTAAATTCGGTTACCAGGTGTTCACCATATGAATGATTTTTGTCTCTATGCATGGGACATATATTTATGAGAACTGGAAATGAAATTCTTGTGGTCTATTAAAATGATGAAAATGAATGATTATGATAAACTAATGAACTCACCAACCTTGTGGTTGACACTTTAAAGCATGTTTATTCTCAGGTATTAAAGAAATCTTCCGCTATGCATTTGCTCATTTTAAATATATTACTTGGAGTCACTCATGGCATATATTTCGAAAGACGTTACATTTGAGTCATTGAGTTCATCAAGATTATTATTAATTCAATTATAGTTGGATAGTGGATATTATGAAATGGTATGCATGCCTGTCAATTTTCGATGTAAAGAAAGTTTATCTTTTAAAAACGAATGCAATGTTTATAAAATGTATCATATAGAGGTCAAATACCTCGCGATGTAATCAACTATTGTGAATCATTTATAATGCATATGAACGGGTATATCAACCTTATTCACTTCTCTAATCACATTAACCTTTTCAAAATGAACTTCCTTAGCGACTTAAGATTCAGCCAGAACTTTTCCCTCGATAAGCTTAGACAACTTAGCAACATTGCATTCTAAGATTTGAATGGACACTTGATGATTATTTAGCACTTGGGAAAGTTGAGCCTTTATGTTATCATTAACTTCATTTTGATTCTTGATGAAAGTTAGGATGCTTTTTTAAGATTAGATTTCTTCTCGGATTGAGCAGTAGGAGACGAATTTGGAATGAAGGTTGCTCTAACAGGAAAGAAACCAGGTGGATTTTTATTATTATTATGATAAAGTGTATTATAATTATTACGGTAGTTCGCGTTTCCTTGAAATTGATTCACATAAGAGACGTTCTCAACTTGCTCCATAGTAAGACTAGCAACACAATCTTTTGTAGCATCGGGACCTTTGCATTTTTCACAACCTACCTTAATCATATGCATTTCTTTGGTAAGCTTTTCAATTTATGTTCCTAAATTACCCAACTGCACATTCATAGCCTTAACCATATCTTCAGAATCATAACTAACAGATTTTACCGAGCGAGAAATGTCTAAGTCTTGATGCCATTCGTGGGAATAAGCAGCTAACTTATTAATTAATGTTTCAGCTTCTTCGACAGTTTTACTCATGATATTTCCTCCAGCAGACGTATCAATCTCTCTTTTCGTAGCTATATCACAACCTTTATAGAAAGTAGTTACCTTTTTAAACTTATCCAAACCATGTTGTGGACAACCCCTAAGCATTTGACCAAATCGAACCCAAGCAGAGTAAAGTGTCTCATTAGTTTTCTGACAAAAATTAGCAATTTCAGTTTGAAGGGTGACAGTTTTGGATGCGGGAAAGAAACGAGTTAGAAATTTTTCAACCATAGTATCCCAACTAGTGATATCTCCTTCAGACAACGAATTTAACCCTTCTTTAGCTTCATCTTTTAACGACCATGGAAACAAACGAAGATAGATGATATTACTTTCCACATTATTAATATTAAATTGATTGCAAATATCCTTAAAATTCCGAATGTGAGCATTAGCATCTTCTTTTTCAGTACCCCTAAATTGGTTATCCTTGAGCAAGTGAAAGATAGGACCCTTAATATCAAAGTTATTAGTTATAGTTGGCTGAGTAATAGCGTGACCTAATCCTTCCCGACCTGCTTTCATTGACGCTTCCATTGAATTTTCAGTAGTCATTTCAATGTCTGAACCAAAAAGAGATCCTAAATTAGAATCAGGACTAGATAATGATTTATCATTAGAAGTAGTTCCATCATCAAAATTTAATTTTCTAACAATATTCGGCTCTTTAGAAGGTTTAAATAATATACCGGGATTTGGTAACATGTCTTGTAAGACGGGTTTCTTGGATCGAGTATTCATGTGATCTAAAATCGTAAAAAGAAATATTTTAGGTGGAAATTTTTTAGACTTAAAAGGACGTAGATAATTTAATTTTAAATTTATTATAATTCCTTTTCTTATTAATGATTTTATGTTTATGGGGATATTTAGGAAATATGTTAGTATATTACTAAAATTAATAAATATAGTAATAAATATTAATGACATAATTAATATTATAAATATTATATAACAACTTTTATCGCATAACAACGAATAATCAAACATAAACGGCCTTTTGAATCTTTCAATACTTAAGTGACCAGTCAGCGTCTAGGTTCCGGCAGAGCCCTTTAAATCGAAAGGCCAACAACCTTTCCCTAAAGGAAGATAGTCCTCACCCATTTTCAAGATATATCAATAACCAAAGCATATTCAATTTCCGTATTAACCACGCTCTCCGGCATCGGCGCCAAAAAGTAGATGTGTCAAAAGTGTGTGCAGTAGTGCTTAATCTTTTATTTCAACTTTTAAATTTATAAAACCTTTATTTAATATACTTTAACACCCTAACGAGTAACAAAACCCGATCAGATGTAGTATTTTAGGATATCGTCCCAAGAGAACGTAGATGCGTTAGTCTTTGAATATTATCTCTTAGGAAAGAGACAATTGATGGTACTTTCTTAATGAATTGAATAACAAAATAATAAGTGCAAGAAACAAAGATTAAAATAAACAATTATAAATAAAAGCAGTTTAATGGACAATTAACTTGTACGGAAATATATATTAGGAAAGATTCATAACTTATATTAACAAATAGCAAGATAATAATCATAGACCAACTATTATCCCTTAACAGGCTAAGCTAAGTGTTGCATATTATTCAATAGGCAGGACTTAAAGCATATGCTAGATATGTGATGTGCATAACTAACATGTAAAGACCCGTCCTAATCCATAAGAACGAATACAATAACATATGATTACATTGCGGGGTATTTGACCTCTATATGATACATTTTACAAACATTGCATTCGTTTTAAAAGATAAACTTCCATTACATCGAAAGTTGATAGGCATGCATACCATTTCATAATATCCAACTATAAATGATCTAATCTGTCATTTACATAATCATAATCTTTACTGGACTCAACGACTTGAATGCAACGTCTTTTGAGATATGCCATGAATGATTCCAAGTAATATCTTTAAAATGAGCAAATGCACAACGGAAGATTTCTTTCAATCCTGAGAATAAACATGCTTTAAAGTGTCAACCAAAAGGTTGGTTAGTTCATTAGTTTATCATAATCGATCATTTTCATCATTTTAATTCACCACAAGATTTTCATTTCCATTTCTCATAAATATACGTCCCATGCATAGAGACAAAAATCATTCATATGGATTGAACACCTAATAACCGACATTTACAAGATGCATATAGAATATCTCCATCATTCCGGGACTCCCTTCGGACAAGATAAATTTTGAAGTACTAAAGCATCCGCAACAACGGATGGGGTTTGTTACGCCCAATAGATCTATCTTTAGGATTCGCGTCAATTAGGGGCTCGGTTCCCTAATTCTTAGATTACCAGGCTAAAATGGGCATATTCGGCTTCGATCCATTCAACCATATAATGTAGTTTTAATTACTTGTGTCTATTTCGTCAAATATTTATAAAAGCGCATGTATTCTCAGTCCCAAAAATATATATTGCAAAAGCATTTAAAAAGGGAGCAAATGAAACTCACTATACTGTATTTTGTAGTAAAAATACATATCACGATATTGAACAATGCAGGGTTGGCCTCGGATTCACGAACCTATATCAGTTATATATATTAACACATATACTTGTAATCGAACAAATATATATATTGTTATTATTAGTGATGTAATTTTATATATAATAAATTAATAAGTTCCATTATATATATTCTCATTTTATATATAGTTAGGTTATATGTATATTAAATATATTTTTGTATATATAACATTTGTCTGTTGAAATTAGTAATTATAATAATACTAAAATAATATTTGTCATGTAAAAATGTTAATATTGATAATACTTAATATAACTAAATAAGATAATAATGTTAATAAAAACTCAATTAATGATAATAATAGTGATATTAATAATAATACTTGTAAAAATATTAATTTTACTCTTAATAATAGTTATGATACTAATCTTAGTAATTACATAATAATAACACTTGTGATAATACAAATAATAATACATATGTTAATATTAAAATTTTTTATTATTTATAAAAAGACACTAATACTAATATTTATGAAAATAATAATGTTATTAACAATAATGAAACTTATAATAATAATAATAATAATAATAACACTTATTCTAATAATAACATTAATGATAGTTAGGATAATTACTAATACTAGCAATGTTAATATTAATAATAATAATAATAATAATAATAATAATAATAATAATAATAATAATAATAATAATAATAATAATAATAATAATAATAATAATAATAATAATAATAATAATAATAATAATCATGGTAATAACAAATATAATAATAATAATAATCATGGTAATAACAAATATAATAATAATAATAATAATAATAATAATAATAATAATAATAATAATAATAATAATAATAATAATAATAATAATAATAATAATAATAATAATAATAATAATAATAATAATAATAATAAAAGAAAAAGGAAACTACCTTCAAGCTTTTTCAAAAAAAAAATGCCTCAGACCAGACTCGAACCCACGACCTTCCGATCACCCGCGACACCCTCAACCATTCGACTGTCTTTCTTTTTCTGAGATTTTATGAATCTAATACCTATATAACTCGACAGTTGTCACGTACAAGAACACAGAAGCAGCAGCCCAGATTTACGGCCCACTTAATAACATCAATAATAACTCGGCCCAACCTGTGCAGCTAAAATGAAATAAACTGCAGCAGCCTAGGTTCGAACTCAGGACCTCTCGTTAACATACACACTCCCCTAACCAACCGTCTGCTTTTGTTTTTCTGAATAATATGGTACTTAATTTCTTTTAATCCTTTATTTGTCTGTTTCATTTTAAGACCCATTTAACTTCTTCATCGTCCTTATCATCTATAATTATCATCGTCATCATCATATTACAATTGAGCATGTTCATCATTTCATGACCCGTCCAAATCCATCTGGACGAATACATTACAATTGATTTCATCGCGAGGTACTTGACCTCTATATGATACATTTTACAAACATTGTATTCGTTTTAAAAGACAAACTTTCAATACATCGACAGTTGACGGCATGCATACCATTTCATAATATATCCAACTATAATTGACTTAGTAATAATCTTAATGAACTCAACGACTCGAATGCAACGTCTTTTGAAATATGTCATGAATGACTCCAAGTAATATCCTTAAAATGAGCTAATGCACAGCGGAAGATTTCTTTCATACTTGAGAATAAACATGCTTTCAAGTGTCAACCAAAAGGTTAGTGAGTTCATAGATTTATCATAAAACAATAAAATTCATCATTTTGATAGACCACAAGATTTAAATCCTGCATGGTATAACTGGGCCCGAATCCTATACCCACCTGTAATGTACATGCGATATCTTTTAAATACAGTACACCTTTATCGTGTACAAAATCATCTTTCATAAATCTTAGTAACCGTACACGTATCTTGTGCACAAAAATAACATAAACATAACCTGTGTATAAAATCATATAACATAAACATAACCTGTGTATAAAATCATTCTCTCGATACATAACATTCACTTTTCATTTCTTTCATAGCTTGGCTTGGTAACCGACCTTAACATATAATGCGCGTAATAATATCCCCAAAGCAGAACATCTCGTCTGTATAATAATCATATAAACTTCAAAGTACTAAACACCACGCCCACTAGCCTTTCCGTCTAGTGAACATTCTGGGTGGGGGTGTTAAACCCGGTAGCTACCTTTAGGATTCGCGTCAATTAGGCGTGAACTAATTCTAAAAATTAGTGATGTTCCCTAATTCTTAGATTACCAAGCAATAATAATCAGGAGAAAAATATTCATATTGTAACGACTCGGATTTTTCCAATCATTTTATAACTATGAGATTAATATTTACATAAATTAAACCTTACCAACATGATAAGTAATCTAAATTGTTGAGATTTATGTTTTTAAAAAGAGTTTTACACAACGTTTGACCGTCCAATTTGACCGATGATATCACGAACTATATAACAAATGATAATTATACGTTTGTGTATATATATGTATTTATATACATTTAACATGATCTAAGAATGGTTTAACATCTCATTGTGTACTAATAACAATAAGTTATAAGTATACTTTGAGACTACTAACTTAAGTTTTCAAAATGATAACTATACGTAACGTTATTTGACATATATACCTTTAACCTATAATACTTATACAAGTATCGTATAAATATGTATTTAATCACTTTTAAAGGGCTTATATACATAAAACAATATAAGTATATTAACAAAAGATAGCTATATTTGAATTCTCGTTCCGTTTTCTCAAAATTTCTACACGTATACCAAGAGTATATGTACTCGTATCATACCCAGTTCCTATACGTATTTACTATTAGTATATACACATCACAATCACTTTATTAGCAGCCATGAGTCAGCCAATTTTGGATCTTAGCATGCATGATTAATCAATTTGGCATATTACAAGACTTTTGCACAATATTACAAATTTATACATCTTTTCACCACCATTTATACTCCATTCCAATTTCATTTTTACTACACATTTTCTCTAACCAAAAACACACTCTTAGGAACCTTAAGTGTTCTTCACAATCTCAGCAAATAACCATGAAGATCTAGCTTCAAAAACAAGTCTTAATCATCATAATAAATTCCTTACAAGAAAACTTCAATAATTCTTCCAAAAATACAAGTTTACTTCCAACCTTTCAATCCAACTCCACCACTCTTTTGATTCTAGGATTTTTCTCATCTCTTACAGTAACTTTGTCCAAGTAACTTGAGGTAGTAACCTTATTCAAAATCTTATTCAATTCATATTCATATAGCTATCTTATTTTGTGGTATAAAATTTTAACAACAAGAACATAGTTTGAATGATTTCAAACTTGTTTGCAAACTAAATAGATCCTTCTAACTTGACTTTTAAAACACTTCAAGACCTGTAATATATCATAATGATATGCTAACTTAACAAGATATAACTTGTTTTTACAAAGAACACCTTAAAAAATGAATCTACGTCGTCGGAGTGCAACCGGGGGCTGTTTTGGGTTGGATAAATAAAAACTATCTTGAACTTTAATTTGGTAGTTCATGTTCTGGAAAAATGATATTTCTTATGAATATGTTAACACATAAAAATTTCATGGTTTAACTCAAATTGTAAGTATTTTTAGAAAAATGATCATTAAATGTTATTTTTATGATGGAAAATGATCGCTTTCATAAGTTTCACCAAAGTTTGACCTATAACCTGTGATTTCGAATACAAACTAAGGTATTATCAGTTCATATTCTTAAAATTTGACTCGATCCAAGGAAGTGGCAAGTTGAACCAACAAAAACGGAGTTGTAATGAAGAAACTACAACTAAAACAAGATCGGGTATCCGAAGCTAGTTTAGCTACGAAAATATTTGGAGAAAACTTAAATTAATCATATATTTTCTAATTAATATGATATTTCATATATATTTACTTATGATTTGATTTTATATATTTCAGGACCACCCGTAAACAACACGAGAAGATTAATCATAAGACCTCATGATTGTACGCAACACGTCATTTGACAACACGGTACTTTATGTACGCAACACGTCACTTGACAACATGGTACCATGGGTCGAGATTAATTCTAATCAATACGAATACGATGGGGTCTTTATTTATTTTATTTAAGCAACTAATTGTGGACCACTAACATCGGACTGCTAACTACGGACTAAGAAAATATTAAAAGTATTAAAAGTGTATATATATATATATATATATATATATATATATATATATATATATATATATATATATATATATATATATATATATATATAACGATTACTTGAAAAGAAAATATGTTGATATATTATATATATGGTTAGGTTTGTGATATCTATCGGAGACCAAGTCGAGTTAAATACCTTCAAGGCAAAAGTGAGTATATAGTCCCACTTTTAAACTCTAAATATTTCGGGATGAGAATACATGCATTTTATGATTTACGTTATGGACACAAGTGATTAAAAATATATATTCTACGTTGAGTTGTACCACTGGCATACTTCCCTGTAACTTGGTAACTATTATTTACATGAGGTATTGTAAACGTGAATCCTGTTGATAGATCTATCGGGCCTGACAACCCCAACCGGACTGGACGACCAGTATTCAACGGTTGCACAGTACTTCGTTTTGGTGACTACACTTGGTACGGTGTAGTAAGATTTCATAATAAAGGGAATATGCGACGTTGATTAAATGTTAAGTATGGTTATCAAGTGCTCAACAACTTAGAATATTTTTATTAAAACGTTTATATATGAAATCTTGTGGTCTATATTTATAACGCTGCCGGCATTAAACCTATATCTCACCAACTTTATGTTGACGTTTTAAGCATCTTTATTCTCAGGTGATAACTAAAAGTTTCCGCTGCAACATGTTGAATTTAAGCAAGATCTTGAGTATGCATATTTGTGTCAAAAATAAAACTGCATATCGGAGGATTTGTAATGTAAAATATGTTGGAAGTCGTATTGCTATTATCACATGTAAAGTTTGTAAGTATAAGATTATCGCTAAACGATAATCATTATTAAGTTGTTTAAACCTTGTATTTGTAATAAAAGCTATGGTTTGTATTGTAAAAACGAATGCAGTTTTTGAAAAATGTCGCATATAGAGGTCAATACCTCGCGATGAAATCATATGTTATTGTATTCGTCCTTATGGTTAAGGTCGGGTTATGACATGTGGTATCAGAGCGTTGGTCTTAGAGAACCATAAAATTTGCATTAGTGTGTCTTATCGAGTTTGTTAGGATGCATTAGTGAGTCTGGACTTTGACCGTGTTTGATTTAGAAAACTATTGGTTATCCTTGTTGGTTAAAAATTAATATGTAAATATTATGTGATACTAACATGCTAGTTGTTATGTGATAGATGTCTAGCTTAGAATTTGTTATCACATTCAGCGACTCCGAACCAGAATCTTCAGATGGTGTTCCAGTCATTAACCTATCCGATGATGACAACGACACCTTTAGGGAAGACTCACAAGTTCCGGATGAATCAATTGAAGAGGAACCGGAAGGTGATCCTGGGGAGGAAGAAATACAGGAAATTATGAAAGACAAGTTCGAACGAGGAAAGAAACGAAAGGCTACTGAAATGCCAAATCCCGAGTCTAGAGAGGATGTTGTGGCACCAACTCCAACAGATACTTCCACACCTATTCCCGCTATTCCTATTAGTTCTATCCCGACATCCAGTTCTTCGGTTCCTCATCCAAAATGCAGGGAGACAACCAGGATAACCTTTAAGCGAACGCTTTGGGTTAAATGACACGTTGTTGTTTTAAACCATGGGATCATATAACGTTTTGTATAATATTACTACTGTGGTTTGCTTAATGTTTGATGTAAGATAAGCATATGTAAAATAGTGAAGTGTGAAATGCAATAATTTTCCATGGTTGAGTATTATTTGGGTGATAGTAATTGATTTTCGTACTAAGCTATTAAGTATGAACTTTAACGGGTAGGTACTACCCTAGGTATAATTATAAAATGCTAATAAGAAGAAAAGGCTTTTATAATAATAACTGGTTCATATTATTAATAAGCTACGATGTACTGTAAATACATACTACATCTATAATATTCCATGTGAATAATTATTTTTATTTTTTCCATTATTATTGAAGATTATGGTGCGATTGAACCGAATGACGGAACAAGAAATCCAGGAACTCATCAATCAGCGAGTGAACGACAGAATGTTATGGGTCGAGGCTGCAAGAGGTGCTGCAGTTAACCCAAATCCTCTTGTGGGATGCACTTACAAAACTTTTCAAGGTTGCAAGCCCTCATCATTCAGTGGAACAGAAGGACCGATCGGTTTAACCCGGTGGATTGAAAAGATTGAGTCTGTGTTTAAAATCAGTGGTTGTTTTGAGAAGGACATGACCAAGTATGCATCGTGCACCTTACAAGATAGTGCACTCACGTGGTGGAAAAACTATGTGAAGGCCGTAGGAGGAGATGTAGCTTATGATACTCCCTGGGAAGAATTCAAAACAATGCTAATCAACGAATATTGTCCAAGGAACGAGGTTAGGAAGTTGGAAGCTGAATTACGAAACCTGAAAGTTGTTGGTACTGAACTAACCAACTACAATCAGCGATTCATGGAATTAGCTTTGCTATGTCCCGAATTGGTACCAACCGAAGAACGGAAGATTGAACTGTACAAAGACGGTTTGCCTAAAAAGGTCAAGGCAAATGTTACAGCATCCAAACCCAAGACTATTCATGAAGCTATCACCATGGCGAACGAGTTGATGGACCAGATTATTCTGGATAAGAACACCGATGTCAAGACATCGGGAAACAAAAGAAAGTGGGAAGGTAATCATCAACAATCCAACAAGAAACAAGAAACCACGCAAGGTGCGGGTAGCGGTTAGAACTCAGGTTACAAGGGACGAAATCCTTTATGTAACAGATGCCACAAACATCACTCTGGTTATTGTAATGTGGTGTGCAACAATTGTAATCGAAAAGGTCATCTTGCTGAAGATTGTAGGGTTCCCGCTACAAATACAAACGGTACCAAGACTCCTGCCACCAATGCAAATAGAACTGCCTTGGCCACTGTTACTTGTTATGGGTGTGGGAAACAGGGTCATTATAAGAGTCAGTGCCCGAATCCAGAGAAGAATAACGGATCTGCACGTGGAAGAGCATTTGTTATTATTGCTAGAGAGGCGTGAGAAGACCCGGAGCTTGTTACGGGTACGTTTACCATTAATAACTTATCCGCATCTATTATATTTGATACTGGTGCCGATAGAAGTTACGTGTGTAGAGACTTTCACGCTAAATTGAATTGTTCATCATTACCTCTAGATGCTAAGTACATGATTGAGTTAGCTAATGGTAAACTAATTAAAGCCGATAAAATTTGCCGTGATTGTAAAATAAATTTAGCCGGAGAAACATTTAAGATTGATTTGATACCCATAGAATTAGGAAGTTTTGATGTAATAGTCGGCATGGACTGGATGTCCAAAATAGGAGCTGAAGTTGTGTGCGCTAAGAAGGCAATTCGGATTCCTCATAAGGATAAAACGCCAGTAATGATTTATGGAGAGAAAGGTAACTCAAAGCTAAAACTCATTAGTTGTTTGAAAGCTCAAAAGTGCTTGAAGAAAGGGTGCTATGCTATCTTAGCACATGTTAATAAGGTCAAAATGAAGGAAAAAGTGAAGAGCATCAACGACGTGCCTGTGGCAAGAGATTTTCCTGAAGTATTTCCGGAAGAGTTACCAGGATTACCTCCATTTAGATCTGTAGAATTTCAAATAAATCTAGTACCGGGAGCTGCACCAGTGGCTCGTGCTCCATATAGACTTGCACCATCTGAGATGAAAGAGTTACAAAGCCAGTTACAAGAATTACTGGACCGTGGTTTCATTCGACCGAGCACTTCACCGTGGGGAGCTCCGATTTTAGTCGTCAAGAAGAAAGACGGATCTTTCCGAATGTGTATAGATTATCGTGAATTAAATAAGTTAACTATCAAGAATCGGTATCCACTACTGAGAATTGATGACTTATTTGATCAATTGCAAGGATCATGTGTTTACTCGAAAATCGACATAAGGTCGGGCTATCATCAACTACGCGTCAAAGAAGAAGATATTCCGAAAACTGCTTTTTGAACACGCTACGGTCATTATGAATTTTTGGTCATGCCGTTTGGATTAATGAATGCGCCAGCTGTATTCATGGACCTCATGAATTGAGTTTGTAGTCCGTATTTAGATAAGTTTGTTATCGTTTTCATTGACGATATTCTTATCTATTCCAAGAGTGAGCAAGAGCATGAACAACATTTAAGATTGGTATTAGAATTGTTAAGAAAAGAATAATTATACGCCAAATTTTCTAAGTGTGCATTTTGGTTGAAAGAAGTGCAATTTCTTGGCCACGTTGTTAGTAGCAAAGGAATTCAGGTTGATCCAGCTAAAATTGAGGCCATTGAAAAATGGGAGACTCCTAAGACACCAACACAGATACGCCAATTTTTAGGTTTAGCTGGTTATTATAGAAGGTTTATTCAAGATTTTTCCCGAATAGCTAAACCATTAACAGCGTTAACGCAAAAAGGGAAGAAGTACGAATGGACCTCTGAGCAGGAGAGTGCATTTCAATTACTGAAGAACAAGTTGACTACGGCACCTATTTTATCGTTACCTGAAGGGAACGATGATTTTGAGATATATTGTGATGCTTCGCGACAAGGTTTTGGTTGCGTCCTTATGCAACGAAAGAAAGTTATTGCATACGCATCTCGTCAATTGAAAATTCACGAGCGGAATTACACGACGCATGATCTAGAACTGGGAGCAGTAGTGTTTGCATTGAAGATATGGAGACACTACTTATATAGGGTTAAATGCACTGTGTTTACCGATCATAAAAGCCTTCAACATATCTTCTATCAGAAACAGCTGAACATGAAGCAACGTAGGTGGGTCGAGCTGATAAACGACTATGATTGTGAGATTCGCTATAATCCTGGGAAAGCGAATGTAGTGGCCGACGCTCTAAGCAGAAAGGAACGGGAACCAATTCGAGTACGAGTGATGAACATAAAAATTCGCATGAATCTCAACTCACAAATCAAAGAGGCTCAACGAGAAGCTCTTACTAAAGAAAACATAGGAAATGAAATAATGAAGAAGTATGAGAAGCAACTCGTTATATGGAAGACGGAATTCGATATTTTGCAAACCGTATTTGGGTACCGAAGTTGGGTGGATTAAGGAAGTTGATTTTGAATGAGGCACATAAGACAAGATACTCGATACATCCTGGAGTTAGAAAGATGTATCAAGATCTTAAGACGCATTATTGGTGGCCTAATTTAAAGACAGATGTTGCAACATATGTTGGGGAATGTTTAACTTGTTCCAAAGTCAAAGCAGAACACCAGAAGCCGTCAGGGTTACTTCAACAACCAGAAATCCCAGAATGGAAATGGGATGGTATTACCATGGATTTCATCACAAAGTTACCTAAGACTGCCTGGGGTTATGACACCATTTGGGTAATAGTTGATCGTCTCACCAAATCTGCACATTTCTTGCCTATAAAGGAAACAGATAGAATGGAGAAACTATTACGATTATACATAAAGGAAATTGTTTCAAGGCATGGAATACCTATTTCCATTATATCCTATCATGATAGTAGATTTACATCAAAGTTTTGGCAATCACTACAGGAGGCCCTGGGAACTCGTTTGGATATGAGCACCGAATATCATCCACAAACTGATGGGCAGAGTGAAAGAACAATTCAGACTCTTGAAGACATGCTCAGGGCATGTGTGATCGATTTTGGAAACAGATGGGATAAATATCTACCATTAGCAGAATTCTCGTATAATAACAGTTATCATGCGAGCATTAAAGCTGCACCATTCGAAGCATTGTATGGAAGGAAGTGTAGATCCCCTATCTATTGGAATGAAGTAGGAGATCGACAATTAACTGGTCCCGAGATCATACACGAAATGACTGAGAAGATAGTACAAATCAAGGAGAGATTGAAAACAGCCCGTAGTCGCCAAAAGAGCTACGCCGATGTCCGAAGGAAACCATTAGAGTTTCAGACCGGTGACATGGTTATGTTAAAGGTGTCACCTTGGAAAGGTGTAATACGTTTCGGTAAAAGGGGTAAACTGAACCCAAGGTATGTAGGCCCGTTCAAGATCATCGAACGCATTGGACCGGTAGCTTATCGACTCGAGTTATCGCAACAACTCGACGGAGTACATAATACATTTCACGTATCAAACCATAAGAAATGTCTTGCAAAGGAAGATCTCACCATTCCTCTTAAAGAAATCCAAGTCGACGAGAAACTACAATTCATAGAAGAACCAGTCGAAATCATGGACCGTGAAGTTAAACAACTCAAGCAGAGCAACATACCAATCGTTAAGGTTCGTTGGAATGCTCGAAGAGGTCCTGAGTTTACTTGGGAACGAGAGGATCAGATGAAACAAAAGTACCCACATTTGTTTCCCGAGAACGCAAAATAGGTACAACTTTAAAATTTCGGGACGAAATTTATTTAACGGGTAGGTACTGTAACGACTCGGATTTTTCCGATCATTTTATACCTATGAGATTAATATTTACATAAATTAAACCTTACCAACATGATAAGTAATCTAAATTGTTGAGATTTATGTTTTTAAAAAGAGTTTTACACAACGTTTGACCGTCCAATTTGACCGATGATATCACGAACTATATAACAAATGATAATTATATGTTTGTGTATATATATGTATTTATATATATTTAACATGATCTAAGAATGGTTTAACATCTCATTGTGTACTAATAACAATAAGTTATAAGTATACTTTGAGACCACTAACTTAAGTTTTCAAAATGATAACTATACGTAACGTTATTTGACATATATACCTTTAACCTATAATACTTATACAAGTATCGTATAAATATGTATTTAATCACTTTTAAAGGGCTTATATACATAAAACAATATAAGTATATTAACAAAAGATAGCTATATTTGAATTCTCGTTCCGTTTCCTCAAAATTTCTACACGTATACCAAGAGTATATGTACTCGTATCATACCCAGCTCCTATACGTATTTACTATTAGTATATACACATCACAATCACTTTATTAGCAGCCATGAGTCAGCCAATTTTGGATCTTAGCATGCATGATTAATCAATTTGGCATATTACAAGACTTTTTCACAATATTACAAATTTATACATCTTTTCACCACCATTTATACTCCATTCCAATTTCATTTTTACTACACATTTTCTCTAACCAAAAACACACTCTTAGGAACCTTAAGTGTTCTTCACAATCTCAGCAAATAACCATGAAGATCTAGCTTCAAAAACAAGCCTTAATCATCATAATAAATTCCTTACAAGAAAACTTCAATAATTCTTCCAAAAATAGAAGTTTACTTCCAACCTTTCAATCCAACTCCACCACTCTTTTGATTCTAGGATTTTTCTCATCTCTTACAGTAACTTTGTCTAAGTAACTTGAGGTAGTAACCTTATTCATAATCTTATTCAATTCATATTCACATAGCTATCTTATTTTGTGGTATAAAATTTTAACAACAAGAACATAGTTTGAATGATTTCAAACTTGTTCGCAAACTAAATAGATCCTTCTAACTTGACTTTTAAAACACTTCAAGACCTGTAATATATCATAATGATATGCTAACTTAACAAGATATAACTTGGTTTTACAAAGAACACCTTAAAAACTGAATCTACGTCGTCGGAGTGCAACCGGGGGCTGTTTTGGGTTGGATAAATAAAAACTATCTTGAACTTTGAATTGGAAGTTCATGTTCTCGAAAAATGATATTTCTTATGAATATGTTAACACATAAAAATTTCATGGTTTAACTCAAAGTGTAAGTATTTTTAGAAAAATGATCATTAAATGTTGTTTTTATGATGGAAAATGATCGCTTTCATAAGTTTCACCAAAGTTTGACCTATAACCTGTGATTTTGAATACAAACTAAGGTATTATCAGTTCATATTCTTAAAATTTGACTCGATCCAAGGAAGTGGGAAGTTGAACCAACAAAAACGGAGTTGTAATGAAGAAACTACAACTAAAACAAGATCGGGTATCCGAAGCTAGTTTAACTACGAAAATATTTGGAGAAAAATTAAATTAATCATATATTTTCTAATTAATATGATATTTCATATATATTTACTTATGATTTGATTTTATATATTTCAGGACCACCCGTAAACAACACGAGAAGATTAATCATAAGACCTCATGATTGTACGCAACACGTCATTTGACAACACGGTACTTTATGTACGCAACACGTCACTTGACAACATGGTACCATGGGTCGAGATTAATTCTGATCAATACGAATACGATGGGGTCTTTATTTATTTTATTTAAGCAACTAATTGTGGACCACTAACATCGGACTGCTAACTACGGACTAAGAAAATATTAAAAGTATTAAAAGTATATATATATATGTAACGATTACTTGAAAAGAAAATATGTTGATATATTATATATATGGTTAGGTTTGTGATATCTATCGGAGACCAAGTCGAGTTAAATACCTTCAAGGCAAAAGTGAGTATATAGTCCCACTTTTAAACTCTAAATATTTCGGGATGAGAATACATGCATTTTATGATTTACGTTATGGACACAAGTGATTAAAAATATATATTCTACGTTGAGTTGTACCACTGGCATACTTCCCTGTAACTTGGTAACTATTATTTACATGAGGTATTGTAAACGCGAATCCTGTTGATAGATCTATCGGGCCTGACAACCCCAACCGGACTGGACGACCAGTATTCAACGGTTGCACAGTACTTCGTTTCGGTGACTACACTTGGTACGGTGTAGTAAGATTTCATAATAAAGGGAATATGCGACGTTGATTAAATGTTAAGTATGGTTATCAAGTGCTCAACAAATTAGAATATTTTTATTAAAACGTTTATATATGAAATCTTGTGGTCTATATTTATAATGCTGCCGGCATTAAACCTATATCTCACCAACTTTATGTTGACGTTTTAAGCATCTTTATTCTCAGGTGATAACTAAAAGCTTCCGCTGCAACATGTTGAATTTAAGCAAGATCTTGAGTATGCATATTTGTGTCAAAAATAAAACTGCATATCGGAGGATTTGTAATGTAAAATATGTTGGAAGTCGTATTGTTATTATCACATTTAAATTTTGTAAGTTTAAGATTATCGCTAAACGATAATCATTATTAAGTTGTTTAAACCTTGTATTTGTAATAAAAGCTATGGGTGTATTGTAAAAACGAATGTAGTTTTTGAAAAATGTCGCATATAGAGGTCAATACCTCGCGATGAAATCATATGTTATTGTATTCGTCCTTATGGTTAAGGTCGGGTTATGACACATATCAATTGTGGCAATTATCACGTCCACATAATTCAATGGTGGCAATTATCATGTCCACATAATTCATTTGAGGAATGTTTTTCTTGTGTCTATCTCGTCAAACATTTATAAGAGCATTTCATGTATTCGCAGTTCAAAATGTATTTCAAAAGCATTTAATAAAGCAGTTGTAAAAACAGCGCATGTATTCTCAGTCCCAAAAATGTAAAGAGTAAAAGGGAATCAAATGAACTCACCATACTGTATTTTGTAGTAAAAATACATATGACGACATTAAACAACAGAACAATGCAGGGTTGGCCTCGGATTCACGAACCTATATCATTTGTATAATTATTAATATACATAGTTGTAATCGAATAATATATATATATATATATATATATATATATATATATATATATATATATATATATATATATATATATATATATATATATATATATATATATATATATATATATATATATATATATATATATATTTATATATATATATATATTTATTAGTTATATACTTTTTATATTAATAATATATATGTTTCATATATTTATTATGTTATATAAAATATTACTTTTCATTATGTTATATGTATTAAATGTATTTTTATATATGTATATATCATTTGTTTGTTAAAAATAGTAATTTTAGTAATACTACGATAAAAATGATAATAATCATAAGACTTAATATTAGTAAACAAGATATTATTGTTAATAATTATATTAATGATATTAATAATGATATTTATAATGATAGTTGTAAAATATAAATTTTTCGGTTAATGATACTTATCATAATGATTTTTGTAATTACATATTAATAACACTCATTATAATGTAAATAATCGTACTTATAATGATAATAATATTCATAAGTTTAATGTTAGTAGTAACAATAATTAACATGTCTATAAACTTAATAATGATAATTAATAATGATAATAGTACAATAATAATGATAATAATAATAATAATAATAATAATAATAATAATAATAATAATAATAATAATAATAATAATAATAATAATAATAATAATAATAATAATAATAGTAATAATAATAATAATAATAATAATAATAATGTTAATACTAGTAATAATAATAATGTTAATACTAGTAATATTAATAATGTTAATAATATATAAACTATGTTAATAGTAATAACATTCATGATATTAATATTAGTAATAACCATAATTAACATAATAATAACAATAGCAATAGCAATATTAATAATAATAATAATAGTAATAATAATATTAATAATATTAATAATAATAATAATAGAAGTAATAATAATAATAATAATAAAGTGACTGCCTTACTAAATAGGCTGTTTAAAAAAAATTGCCCAAGCACGGGCTCGAACCCGTGACCTCTCGACCAAACCAACACTCCTAAACCGTCTCAGCCAAATCTGTTTTTCTGCTTTAATGTACCTTTTAATTTTTATAACCTATTACTTTCCTGTTCTTACTTCTCCTTCTCCCTTTATACTGATTCGACCAGCAGACCCAATACATAATACGAATTATCATAACAAAATTTAAAACTTTGCAAACGACTATGAACCTTAAATTAGTGTAATTGAAATAAATAAAAAAAATAAAAATAAAAAGACTCCAACAGCATACTGCTGTTCGTAAGTTTTTTTAAAAGAAAAATTTTGTGATTTCGAATTTTAGAATTTTATAGACTATGATCATAAAATAAAATAGGTTCCAAATACTTCCAATAAACTTTCCAAATCGTTAATTTAACTTGAATTGAAATGAATAACATGAATTCGATTGATGAACATAGTTTGACTTTTTTTGAAAAATAAGTTTGACTCGAAAATTAAGATTCAATATGAGGAGTTAGAAATTGAAACTTTGCAGAAAGATTTAGTAATGGATTCCTAACAAAACCGCATTTTTAGTTTTTGAAAAATAATTCAAAATCGAGCTATGAAGAAAATGATATGCGTACAGAGGTTATCGATATATAATAAAAAAATTGATTAAATTAGCAATTTGATTCTACTTACAAATAGTTGTAATTGATTTAGAGAGTGCAGAAAATGAATGAGTTAATCAGTTGTAATAAAAACCGATTGTTTTATAACAAGATGTGTCGATAGATTATAATTTAGCCAGGAGGAAGAAAAAAATAAAAATATAAAAGTAGACTAAGACTCTCAATTGATTTTGTCTGTAATTGATACTTAAGATTTGATGTTAAACGAATTAGTGACAGAAATATGAATCAGCTACAGCTTGAAAGTGAAGTGAATTTGGATTTGGAATCTGTGTTGTACGATTTCCTTTGATTTCAATTATCTTAATATTAATAATAATAATAATAATAATAATAATAATAATAATAATAATAATAATAATAATAATAATAATAATAATAATAATAATAATAATAATAATAATAATAATAATAATAATAATAATTATAATTATAATTATAATTATAATAAATAATACTGATTTCCTAAATATCTATATCTGTATATATCGCATAAATAAATATATATATATATATATATATATATATATATATATATATATATATATATATATATATATATATATATATATATATATATATATATATATATATATATATATATATATATTTGTCTTTACATATCACAGTATTTGTATATCTATTATATTTATTTATTTTCTTTATAGATTATAATTAATCTTAATATTAAATTTAACTATAATAATAATATTCTTAATATTAAAATAAGACAAATTTATAATAATAATATTACAAATGATAATGAGAATAATTACCATAAAATGCATAACTATAATATTATTAATATCAATAATATTAATAATAATAATACTTTATCAATCTATATATATTAAGTTCACATCTATAATTTATTAATAACATTAATATTGATATTAATATTGGAAGTAGTAAAAATATTATTATATAGCCTATATTTATATTTGTATTATATATATGTATCATTACTTATGTAAGATATATTATATATTAACTTTCTTTGAATATTTATTATTTATATAATACAATTAATAATAATTATACAATATATATATATATATATATTTACAACTATTGTTCGTGAATCGTCGGGAACAGTCGAATATTGAATGAATGCAAAAAAAAAAAAAAACAGTTCAAAATTTTTGAGACTAAATATTACAGACTTTGCTTATCGTGTCGGAATCATATAAAGATTAAGTTTAAATTTGGTCGGAATTTCTCGGATCGTCACAGTACCTACCCGTTAAAGAAATTTCGTCCCGAAATTTGATTGGGATGGTCTTGACTGATAATAATTATGTTTTCATGACGCTATCATTCTGAAAATTATAGTTTTATCATCAACGAGTAATATGGATAAAACAATTTGATTACGCGTAGAGTATAATTTAAGCTATCACTAAATAGTGAAATGAGAAAGGAAAGTTTCATCATAGCTTTTGACTAGTCGTGGTTGAATTCCAGAATTCAATGGATTTAAAGAAAATCTTCGAAATCTAAAAGATTTGTTTTCTTCGGCGATTAAGAAAATTAAGATCTCTATAATTAAATACAGTGATCTGCCTCGATTACTCTGCTTTTATTTCCATTAAAAATTAAAATTTTTCCGTTCCATTATTTTCACCATTCCTATACTTTCTTTCTTAGTTCATTCATCCAAAAGATTGTGAAAATGCTTAATCCCGTTCTGATTCCTGATATTTTTTCTGACTATAGCTTCTGTCATTCTTTTTTTTCATTTACCACCGGTGGAATCTATTTACTTCTATTATTACCTTGGGGTGATACTATCCTTAATTATACCAAGTCTTTATATTGCTATTCGTATTAATATCCACGGTTTGTAACCTCCGTGTTGTTATCGGGCTTAATATTTTCCCTTATATTTGGAGCTATTTACCTTTTTTATTCTTTTATCGACCTCTAGTAAAGTGAGTAATGGTCAAGAATTCGTAAGTATGGAATTTCGAATGAACTTAATGTTCTAAACAAGAAGGAACGTAATTGCATGATTTGATTTGTCAAATTAGTTGAATCACTGAGAATAGAACTATCAAGAATATACTTTCTTGATATGTTCAGAAGTTAACCAGAATGAAAGAGTTATGTAACATGGCACGTGATGATGTTATGATCTATGAATCATCACATTCCATTAGAAACTCAGCATGACTTACTGTAATATAATCACGTTGATCAAGTGTCAATATATTATACTAATTCATGCATCAATTTCTTTACATTTCTCCAGAATTCATTCATAAATTAAACTTAAATTTTACAGAAGTTTCCAATATAATGAAACACAGGAAGCACGAAGAGGTATATAATTTCGGATGAGAATATTTATGAAAATATCCTCAGAAATATTGAAGATATTTATGATGATATTTTGGAATTTCCAAGTTCGAAGGTTGATGAAGAAAAATTTTTCGCAAGATTTTAACATGACTTCGGAGCAAGATATTCTCTAAAGATTTCAACGGATCTAGAATTACCTAGATTCTTTGAATATAGGATATGTGTGATGACTCGGAAATTTCTAACCAAATTTAAACTTTAATCTTTATATGTTTCTGACACGATAAGCAATATTTGTTAAGTTAAATTGCAAGAATTTTAAACTATGTTCATACATTCATTCAACCTCGACCAAGTTCTAACGATTCACGAACCATTGAACGAATATGATTATATATGTATATGTGTATATATATTATAACTTGAAATGTAAACAAAATATTAGATTAAATACTTTATATGATTGTATCTGTTTCAAAATGTTTATCAATGGAATTATAAGATAAGATCAAATGAATGAATTATCAGATATATTGAATTATGATTACAAGTCTCTGTTGAAAGGCCCACGTTGATTTGAGAAATCTTTCCATTTTAACAATATTCGGAAAATGGTAAAGTGATTAATAAATAAGAACAAATTATCAATCATTGAGAACTAGATAAAGGATAGTGGAAGATTGAATCTCATAAAGACTCGATTGATCTATTTATTTTCAAACGTAAAAAAACGTTTTCAGTTTAAAAAGAACTTTATTATTAAAACGTATATAACTTTTATAAATATCTAGAACCACTTTTGACAACTCATTACTTAACTAGTATGATAAAGATAACGATATTTATATTTTATTTTATTAAATATATATAACGATTTAAATTAATATTATATATATTTATACGCGTATTATACGTACATAGTTTTATACTTTTACTATACTTAAACTTTACCTTTACTTTATTTTTACTTTACTTTAACTTTAATAATTCACTTTAATAATTCATACTTTAATAATTCACTTTAATAATTCATACTTTAATAATTCATACTTTAATAATTCACTTTAATAATTCACTTTAATAATTCATACTTTAATAATTCACTTTAATAATTCATACTTTAATAATTCACTTTAATAATTCTTACTTTAATAATTCACTTTAATAATTCAAAAATCTATTATAAATAGAATTCAATAGGTTTCATTATTTCATAGAAACTTGGAAATATTTTTCTCTAAACTCTCGCAATCGATTTACATATATATATTTACTCCGTATTATTTCAAGATATTATTAGTATACATAAAATATTACGACGGAGTGCTATCCGAGTGATTTCGAAATTGTTTTTCGAGTAGGATAGGATTAAGGAAATTATGGGTTATAGCTATGGAGGTGATTGAGTATGGTTCATGGGTATGCTCGTGAGGTCAATATAGTGTTTATCATTTCCGTTGCATCTACGTACCTTTCCTGCAATATTGAATCTCAATATTGATACGTGAGTACTCATAATTTAACTTTTACATACTAATAGTGTATCCCTGACTAGTGCTCGAGTATTTAGGATTATGCATGCTTGTACTTTTGATATTGCCCTTAGATAGGTTAGGTTGGATATTGAATTAGTTATACTTGCGGTTGAGATAAGGTATAAGATATGCATGTCCTTGGAAAGCTAGCGAAAAATTAAGAACTTTTCATTTAGATATCGAATGGTTTCGATGAACGGATTATAAGTTATAATCAATTGAATTTTCGATATTTTTATTAAAAATGATTATTATTATCGTCGTTTTTATTGTCGTTCTAGTTTTATCTTATTATTATCATTATTATTATCTTTATCAATAAAAGGGATTTATCATTAAAAATTATTATTTTTTTTATTATTACTATCGTTATTATCGTTAAAGTTATAATTAGTATTATTATTATTATTATCCAATTATTATTATTATTATTATTATTATTATTATTATTATTATTATTATTATTATTATTATTATTATTATTATTATTATTATTATTATTATTAGTATTATTATTATTATCATTATTAATATATATATATCATTATTTAAAAATGGTTATTGTTATTGTTATTATTATTATTATTACTATATTATCATTAAGATAATTATTAGTATTATCGTTAATAATGTTATAGTAACTATCATTATTAATATTGGTGTAATTAAAACAAATATTTGTAACACCTAATTATTTTGATTACTATTATTATCATTATTATGAACACGATATAAAAGACAATTAAAAGCTATTAAACGAAACGATTAGAAAATAATGAGTAAGAGTATCATGATGAAATTAAAATATTATAAGATATTGATTTAGATAAAATTATCGTTCTTATTATTTTTATCATTACTATTATTATTAAAAGTATCGTTAGTATTTAAACTATCATTTTACCAAAAATTATCATTTTAATAGAAATGTCATTGTTACTATAAAATATCATTATTATTATTATTTTAAATAGAATTCTTATTTTAAAGATAATATTAAAAATTATCGTAAATATTAAACTTATCATAATTAGAATTATCGTTTTATCATAATGTCATCTTAGTAATTATAAATATTGATATTTTTATAATAATAATTATTATTACAAAATAATACAACTTTTACTTACTATCATTATAGATATTATTTTATCAAATAAATATGTGATACAAACATATTTTACTACGTGTAATAACTTACTTTAATAATACGTATCATATTATCTTTATGATATTAAATGATCCCTATAAATTTTATTACTTAATATATATAAAAGTATATTTTATTATATAAATTTAATATAACAATTTTATTTATTAATAAATAAATTATATTATTTACTCTAATAAATCTTTTAAAAATATTTAAAAATATAAAACAACGATATTTAAACTATATATTAATCATGTATAGATTTTTGGAAATTATTTTGAGTCAAATTTACTTTTGTTGACTTTTGCATATTAGTCTCGAGCATTAGGATTGTGGTACACTATGACTTGACCTAATTTATTAGACAAATATTGACCAATAGATAATTATATATAATTAATTTAGGTTCGTGAATCCGAGGCCAACCTTGCACTTGTTCAATGACGTTATATGTATTTTTACTACGAAATACAGTATGGTGAGTTTCATTTGCCTTTTTACCCTTTATATTTTTGGGACTTAGAATACATGCGCTTTTATAAATGTTTGACGAAATAGACACAAGTAATTGAAACTACATTCTATGGTTGAATTATCGAAATCGAATATGCCCCTTTTTATTAAAGTCTGGTAATCTAAGAATTAGGGAACAGACACCCTAATTAACGCGAATCCTAAAGATAGATCTATTGGGCCTAACAAACCCCATCCAAAGTACCGGATGCTTTAGTACTTCGAAATTTATATCATGTCCGAAGGAGGATCCTGGAATGATAGGGGATATTCTTATATGTATCTAGTTAATGTCGGTTACCAGGTGTTCACCATATGAATGATTATTTTTGTCTCTATGCATGGGACGTATATTTATGAGAACTGGAAATGAAATTCTTGTGGTCTATTAAAAAGATGGAAATAAATGATTATGATAAACTAATGAACTCACCAACCTTTTGGTTAACACTTTAAAGCGTGTTTATTCTCAGGTGTTAAAGAAATCTTCCGCTGTGCATTTGCTCATTTTAAAGATATTACTTGGAGTCTTTCATAGCATATTTCGAAGAACGTTGCATTCGAGTCATTGAGTTCATCAAAGATTATTATTAAATCAATTTATAGTTGGATAGTGGATATTATGAAATGGTATGCATGCCTGTCAATTTTCGATGTAAAGAAAGTTTGTCTTTTAAAAACGAATGCAATGTTTGTAAAATGTATCATATAGAGGTCAAATACCTCGCAATGTAATCAACTATTGTGAATCGTTTATAATGTATATGAACGGGTCCTTTCAGTTGGTATCAGAGCGGTGGTCTTAGAGAACCAGGTCTGTATTAGTGTGTCTAACTGATAAGTCGATAGGATGCATTAGTGAGTCTGGACTTCGATCGTGTCTGCATGTAAAAAGTTTTGCTTATCATTTTATGTCGAAAATTAACTACTTATCATCCTCAGGAAATTACCTGCTTATCATTTTTAGTCTATGACACGTCTTGCTGCATTGATTACAAGAATAGTGTATAGACAGAAATTTATATCTTAGCATATCTGCTAAATCATATCTTATCGTATCTGTTACTTTAAACTTTGCCTGACATATCCCGCAAAGTCCTTCGTAATCTACGAAATCTTTTGATCTATATATATATATATATATATATACATATATATATATATATATATATATATATATATATATATATATATATATATATATATATATATATATATATATATATATATATATATATATATATTCTATGTAATTAGAATACCATCCGTTAGCCAAAATCATTTCATATCGAAAAAAAAAATCCTTTATCCAATCGTACGAAATGGAATTCGTCATCAGTTCAAGTCACTCAGATTCCGAAATGGAATCCCATTCCAGCTCTGAAAGCAGTATGACCGAAATAGATCAGCCAATCAGTCATCACCTATTCTGGATGAATTGGGGATGGGTTCGTAGCCTCCTCAATCATTGGAGACAAGAAGAAGGTGATCCCTTCCATACACCACATTGCCCTCTTGACGAAGAACCTGAAGCACTTACCGGTGAACATGTCCGAAACACCATTTTCTCGCTCATTTCCAGAGTATCTCGTCACGATTATATATTACATCAAATTTTAGATTTTATTTATCCGCTCGTCCGAACCGACAATCACCCCGGTGTAATAGAAGAAGTCAACGAGCTTCGCGCTCGGGTAGTGGCTTTGGAGAATATGGTGCAGAGATTACAAACACCAGCAGCAGCATCAGCAGCATAACCAGTACCACCATCATCAACGCCAACAGTACCATTACCACCTCCAACCACAACCGCGTCGTAATCCTCAACTTCACAATCTGTCCCACGAGCATCAACGTCATACGCACCATAGATACCAAGGAGTACCAACAACAATAACTGACGAAATATTAATTCATAACTTCATTGGAGAAACATTCCGTGGCGATTATGTAATCTCTAAAGTCTTAGAGATTATCTAATCTAGCCCTAACCATAAATCAATAAAACGAACCAAAATGATAAAAGGAAGAGTAGAAACCCTGACAAAAATGGTGTATGATTAACAAGCTAAACTTGCTATACCAACAGCATCAACAGTACCGTCAGCGTTACCAGCATCGTCAGTACAGTCAACATCCGAATCAACAACACCGATAACATCACAAACTCTGTCAGTTCAAGAATCACTGTGGACATCATTACGAATCAATAACGTGTATATTGTATCAACGAGTTATGAAGAATTAACTCATTCCCTCTGAAGAAATTATATGTATATTATATATATATATATATATATATATATATATATATATATATATATATATATATATATATATATATATATATATATATATATATATATATATATTTTGAAATAAATCTTTCCGTGCTAAGCTATTGTGTGTGAATCTTAACTACTCGGTTAATTCATATTACAAATATGCAATAATGTACGTCCTTCGGTCGCAACTTAACCAGCGTTAACTACAATCTCTGTCGCAATTCAACAAATTCCAATTCATAATAAATCAAGTATATATTTGATTTTACACTTTCAACATCGATGTACCCGAAACTTTTCAGATAACATCATTCGTACTTTGCGAAATTCACAAGAATTCCACGAACCAAATATCATACATCAACAAATAACGAAGTATTGATTCATAATTTCAATGTCATTAAAGAAATACTGCGTAAAAGATATGTACTTTTTAAAGCCTTTAGGGATTATTCAATTCTAGTTTCAACCGTAAATCAAATGAGTTTAATTTAACATTAACTCATTAAATCTATGTTACATCTGAAGAAAATATACATATATATATTTTCATAAAGACTGTAATAAAATTCTTTTGTACAAAATATTAATTGTGAATTTTTTTTTAACGGGTAGGTAATACCCGAGAGATATATAAATTCACAATTAATATGTTGCATTCTTCGAATCTGATTCAGCAAATCATCCATTATACTCCCTACTTTCACAACAATATACATTCTTTTATAGAAATCAAAACAACCATACTTATTCAAAATTTAATTACATATTCTGATTTTGAAATCTCAAAATTCAACTTGAGATATGACCAAAATCATCAATCTTAGATCCTTACATCTTTCACAAGCTATATTTTGACTTCAAAACTGTGTTAGAACATCAAATGTATGTTAACGATTACAATCTGTGTTCAAACCCTTTAAAAATTTCTGAAGACACTTCGAATGATGAGCAATCGAGATGATGATCTAACCACATGTTACCCACAGTTATGTACCCGAAAAACTCTTGAAACCAAAGTAAAAGTTTAAACAACGCATCCGCGTCAGATTCTTTGACATTTATTAGCAAAAATAACTTTGCGACCCCTATTCAAAGTAGCCAGTTTTGTCACAGCTCCAGCAAGTCAACTTCGACTTTTCAGTCAGACTAACCTTATTATAACCTTGAGATATACACCATCGTTACCAGGGAACCTTTTACATTCCACCACATTATTAGCAGATGTACCAACAACTTCATTACCCTTTGACTTTAGCCTCTCCAAAAAGTCATTATAATTATTCATTGAAACCCCATCATTTACTCATTCGCATCTTGTAATGAGAATTGCCATACGAATCATTGGGAATTAGCAATCAGTATTTTGAAATCTCGCAGGATGTCTACGCCAACAGTTATATGTGTATATATAACGTCTATCTTCTGGACTTAATTTGAATGTGAAGTTTCTGAAAAACACTCCGAACTACGAATTGGTTCTTCGAAAATGGAAAAAAAAATGCTGATGAAGCAGCAAAAACTATAAACGACTTTAAACGGTAAAAGCTGGATAATAATGATGAAATGTGCTGGCAAAGCGTAGAAAAAGAGAAGTTTTGGAACTGGAAAATAGATTGAGCAAAGTAGGAAGGAGGCTGTGGACAAATTACAAAGACTGAACCTGACTTCAAAGGATCCAAATGATTCAGTACCTGCTGAAGTCATTAACGAATACCTTGCTCCCGACTCTAAACCCCTGCGGACAATATTCTTCATCATCCTCTGATATTATAAATTTTAAAATATCATCATACCTTTCATTATAAATATCCTCCATATTTCTGAAGATATTTTCTTAATTTTTCTTATTTGCAATCATTTACCTCTTCGCGCTATCTGTATTACATCATAAAAGAAACTATTTTATTTTCTAAATTCTGAAACATTCAAGTTTAAAATAGGAATATTTTGAAGTAATGTTGGGAACTGAAGCATGAATTAGTATAATATAATGACACTTGATCAATATGATTATATTACAGTAAGTCATGCTGAGTTTCTAAATGGAACGTGATGATTCACAGATCATAACATCATCATGTGCCATGTTATACAACTCTTGTATTCTATTTAACCTCTAAAATATCAAGAAAACATTTCTTGATGATTCGGCCTTTTCTAAGATATTCTAGTAATTTGACAAGTCAAGATCGTGCCATCACAATTTCCTTCCTAGAACATTAACAATGTTCCTTCCGAAATTCATATCTGTGAATTCTGGACCATTACAAGCGGTGCTTAATCGCAAGAAGAAGAAACGAAAGGACAAAACTCCGAAATAGAAATTGGGGTATAAATTGCAGCAAATAAAAGAGAGCATTAACTGTGAATGATAATGATTATAGAAGATAGAAGCAGAGACTTTTAAATATAGGGGAACATATAAATCCCAACGACAAACCAGAAATTATAAACCATATATATCGATGCATATAGCAATATAAAGACACGGGAGAACTAGAAACACTATAAACCCAAGAGTATATTAGAAGTAAATAGATTCTTCCGGCGGTAGATGAAAAAGAAGAATGACCGATATGAAAGTTAGAAATATATCGAGAATCAGAACTGGATGGAGCATATTGATGAATACTTTAAAATATGAGTTAAGGGGGAAAGAATAGAAGGTGATGAAACATGACTAGGAACTTAGAAATCAACAGATTTAACTCACACAATGGCGGAATAAGTGAATCAAACCCTCTAGTGAATAGGTTAAGTTTTTTTTTTATTAATCTAGTCAAACCACAACTAAATCAAGCATGATTAGATCAACACCTAGATCTATTATTCACCACCTGGGTGATTTGGACTGAGAGAGAATCAAAGGAGCTCACTAGATCTGAGTGTGTGTAACAAATGAGAGGCTTAACCTAAAATGAAGAACATAAGACTTTATATACCCCTGCTGTTGACTCACCCATACGATTCATTCATCACACATACGAGTTGGCTTCATTAGCCGTACGGGTGATCACTCACTCGTGTCTTCTCATTTAGGTTGTAATTGTGACTTAGCTCAGCATCAACCTTGCGTATGAGCCTGTCAGCCGTACTAGTGAGGCTTCACTCGTACGTCTGACTAAGTCTAACATAGTCAAACATCTAAATCTCGTTCCTGCAGTTCCTGTAACCACATACAAACACAGATAGGATAATAACGAGTAATCATGGTGGCCTGTAAACTGTTGTACCTGCAATGGACGTGGGTAGATGACTAGGGACTTGCATAAAATGCATCAACAGAAGGTGTGAGTTGTAAGGAAACGAAGGAGGTGAATTTATAAGAAAATCTCCGACAGAACAATTAAAATGGACGATCGCATTTAAAGCGGATCCTAATTCCCTTGATTACCGGAGAGTTAAATCTTATTAAGAAGATTTTCTTCAAATCCCTTGAAATCTGGAAATCAATCATATCTATGTCAAATGATAAGATGAATCTATACTTACTCATTTCACTCTTCTATGTTAGCTTCATTCGTACTCTTCTTATAAATGGATTATTTATCCAAATTATTCGCTGATGATAAAACTCTAATTTTCAGCCCGTATGCATCATGAAAACATACTTATTATCATTCACGACCTTTCCACTCAAATTTCGGGATGAAATTTCTTTAACGGGTAGGTACTGTGATGACCCGGAAATTTCTAACCAAATTTAAACTTTAATCTTTATATGTTTCCGACACGATAAGCAATATTTGTTAAGTTAAATTGCAAGAATTTTAAACTATGTTCATACATTCATTCAACCTCGACCAAGTTCCAACGATTCACGAACCATTGAACGAATATGATTATATATGTATATGTGTATATATATTATAACTTGAAATGTAAACAAAATATTAGATTAAATATTTTATATGATTGTATATGTTTCAAAATGTTTATCAATGGAATTAGAAGATAAGATCAAATGATTGAATTATCAGATATATTGAATTATGATTACAAGTCTCTGTTGAAAGGCCCACGTTGATTTGAGAAATCTTTCCATTTTAAAAATATTCGGAAAATGGTAAAGTGATTTATAAATAAGAACAAATTGTCAATCATTGAGAACTAGACAAAGGATAGTGGAAGATTGAATCTCATAAAGACTCGATTGATCTATTTAGTTTCTAACGTAAAAAAACGTTTTCAGTTTAAAAAGAACTTTATTATTAAAACGTATATAACTTTTATAAATATCTAGAACCACTTTTGAAAACTCATTACTTAACTAGTATGATAAAGATAACGATATTTATATTTTATTTTATTAAATATATATAATGATTTAAATTAATATTATATATATTTATATGCGTAATATACGTACATAGTTTTATACTTTTACTATACTTAAACTTTACCTTTACTTTATTTTTACTTTACTTTAACTTTAATAATTCACTTTAATAATTCATACTTTAATAATTCACTTTAATAATTCATACTTTAATAATTCACTTTAATAATTCATACTTTAATAATTCACTTTAATAATTCATACTTTAATAATTCACTTTAATAATTCAAAAATCTATTATAAATAGAATTCAATAGGTTTCATTATTTCATAGAAACTTGGAAATATTTTTCTCTAAACTCTCTCAATCGATTTACATATATATATATTTACTATGTATTATTTCAAGATATTATTAGTATACATAAAATATTACGACGGAGTGTTGTTCGAGTGATTTCGAAATTGTTTTTCGAGTAGGATAGGATTAAGGAAATTATGGGTTATAGCTATGGAGGTGATTGAGTATGGTTCATGGGTATGCTCGTGAGGTCAATATAGTGTTTATCATTTCCGTTGCATCTACGTACCTTTCCTGCAATATTGAATCTCAATATTGATACGTGAGTACTCATAATTTAACTTTTACATACTAATAGTGTATCCCTGACTAGTGCTCGAGTATTTAGGATTATGCATGCTTGTACTTTTGATATTGCCCTTAGACAGGTTAGGTTGGATATTGAATTAGTTACACTTGCGGTTGAGATAAGGTATAAGATATGCATGTCCTTGGAGAGCTAACGAAAAATTAAGAACTTTTCCTTTAGATATCGAATGGTTTCGATGAACGGATTATAAGTTATAATCAATTGAATTTTTGATATTTTTATTAAAAATGATTATTATTATCGTCGTTTTTATTGTCGTTCTAGTTTTATCTTATTATTATCATTATTATTATCTTTATCAATAAAAGGGATTTAACATTAAAAATTGTTATTTTTTTTTATTATTACTATCGTTATTATCGTTAAAGTTATAATTAGTATTATTATTATTATCCAATTATTATTATTATTATTATTAGTATTATTATTATTATTATCATTATTAATATATATATCATTATTTAAAAATGGTTATTGTTATTGTTATTACTATATTATCATTAAGATAATTATTAGTATTATCGTTAATAATATTATAGTAACTATCATTATTAATATTGGTGTAATTAAAACAAATATTTGTAACACCTAATTATTTTGATTACTATTATTATCATTATTATGAACACGATATAAAAGATAATTAAAAGCTATTAAACGAAACGATTAGAAAATAATGAGTAAGAGTATCATGATGAAATTAAAATATTATAAGATATTGATTTAGATAAAATTATCGTTCTTATTATTTTTATCATTACTATTATTATTAAAAGTATCGTTAGTATTAAAACTATCATTTTACCAAAAATTATCATTTTAATAGAAATGTCATTGTTACTATAAAATATCATTATTATTATTATTTTAAATAGAATTATTATTTTAAAGATAATATTAAAAATTATCGTAAATATTAAAGTTATCATAATTAGAATTATCGTTTTATCATAATGTCATCTTAGTAATTTTAAATATTAATATTTTTATAATAATAATTATTATTACAAAATAATACAACTTTTACTTACTATCATTATAGATATTATTTTATCAAATAAATATGTGATACAAACATATTTTACTACGTGTAATAACTTACTTTAATAATACCTATCATATTATTTTTATGATATTAAATGAACCCTATAAATTTTATTACTTAATATATATAAAACTATATTTTATTATATAAATTTAATATAACAATTTTATTTATTAATAAATAAATTATATTATTTACTCTAATAAATCTTTTAAAAATATTTAAAAATATAAAATGACGATATTTAAACTATATATTAATCATGTATAGATTTTTGGAAATTATTTTGAGTCAAATTTACTTTTGTTGACTTTTGCATATTAGTCTCAAGCATTAGGATTGTGGTACACTATGACTTGACCTAATTTATTAGACAAATATTGACCAATAGATAATTATATATAATTAATTTAGGTTCGTGAATCCGAGGCCAACCTTGCACTTATTCAATGACGTTATATGTATTTTTACTATGAAATACAGTATGGTGAGTTTCATTTACCTTTTTACCCTTTATATTTTTGGGACTGAGAATACATGCGCTTTTATAAATGTTTGACGAAATAGACACAAGTAATTGAAACTACATTCTATGGTTGAATTATCGAAATCGAATATGCCCCTTTTTATTAAAGTCTGGTAATCTAAGAATTAGGGAACAGACACCCTAATTGACGCGAATCCTAAAGATAGATCTATTGGGCCTAACAAACCCCATCCAAAGTACCGGATGCTTTAGTACTTCGAAATTTATATCATGTCCGAAGGCGGATCCCGGAATGATAGGGGATATTCTTATATGTATCTAGTTAATGTCGGTTACCAGGTGTTCACCATATGAATGATTATTTTTGTCTCTATGCATGGGACGTATATTTATGAGAACTGGAAATGAAATTCTCGTGGTCTATTAAAAAGATGGAAATAAATGATTATGATAAACTAATGAACTCACCAACCTTTTGGTTCACACTTTAAAGCATGTTTATTCTCAGGTGTTAAAGAAATCTTCCGCTGTGCATTTGCTCATTTTAAAGATATTACTTGGAGTCTTTCATAGCATATTTCGAAGAACGTTGCATTCGAGTCATTGAGTTCATCAAAGATTATTATTAAATCAATTTATAGTTGGATAGTGGATATTATGAAATGGTATGCATGCCTGTCAATTTTTGATGTAAAGAAAGTTTTTCTTTTAAAAACGAATGCAATGTTTGTAAAATGTATCATATAGAGGTCAAATACCTCGCAATGTAATCAACTATTGTGAATCGTTTATAATGTATATGAACGGGTCCTTTCAGTATGGTCCTTGTATTTGTCCTTGGTCTCCTTCGTGGTTAGCTCCATCCGTTTTCCAGTTTCAACTTTTCTGAGCTTTTCCAACATACTCTTCTTTATCATCAAACTTCCGAAGATTAAGGTCATTTACGATTGCCTACAGTTTCTGCTACTTCATTCAGCTTTTCAAAGTTTAATGTATTGATTCGTAGGCTAGGTGCTTTTCAAAATTTCAGAATGGAAGATCATAATTCTAAGAGTTAAATGTTATATGTATACATATAACTGTTGATGTAGACATGCTGCGAGATTTCAAAATACTGATTGCTAATTCCTGGCAATTGGTATGACAGTTATCATTGCAAGATGCGGATGAGTATATGATAGGTTTTAATGAACAGCTATAATGGTTCTTTAGAGAGACTTAATCCAATGAGTAATGAAGTTACTGGTAAGTTTACTGCTAATGTGGTGGAATATAAAAGGTTTCTCAGTAAAAATAAAAGAGTACGCATATATATCAAGGTTATAATAAGGTTGTTTCGAATGAAAAGTCGAAGTTGACTTGCTGGAGCTGTGACGAAATCGGCTAATTTGAAAAGGAATTGCAATGTTATTTTTGGTAATAACAACACCAAAGGAGCTAGCACAGATACGTGTTAAATATTTACTCAGGTTCCGAGTGTTTTCAGGTGCATAACTATTCTTTTCTTCCGTAGATAAAGTGCAGTTGGTTCATCTTCTCGATTGAGGTGTTTCCAAGGATCATGAAAAGTTTGAACGTAGATTGGAATCGTCAAGATACAAATGAGGCTTAAGATGATATCAAGTGGAAAACTTGAAGAATTGTTTAGTTTCATATGTTATAATCAATATTTTAATTCATTTTAATTGTCCAATGTTGGTAGTCCTCGGTTGATAGTCCACAGTTAGCAATTCAATAATTCATATGAAGTTTAATATATAATATTCGAATTAATTAATACGTATCGTGACCCATTGCATACATGTCTCAGACTCAATCACAAGTCAAAGTATATATAGTATTATAAAATCAACCTCAACCCTGTATAGCTAACTCGATTATTACTGCATATAGAGTGTCTATGGTGATTCCAAATAATATATATAGATGCGTCGATATGATATGTCAAAATCTTGTATACGTGTCCTGATATTTAAAGTGCGTAAAATAAATAACAGAAATTAAATGACAATAAATAAAATTGCGAGAATAAAAATTGCGATAAATAAATTGTGATAAATAAATTGCGATAAATAAAATGTAATACGGAATTAACAGTTAGCTAGGAACAGTTAGCTAGGATTTTGTTAGCATAGTTTCTTAACAAAATTTCTCATAGTTAATTTGTTTGTTTCTAACAAATTTTATTTTTTCCAATGTTTTCTTCATTATGCCACTTGTTGGATTCTGATTGGTCAAAATCCAAATATGAAATTGAATGAAAATGGTTATTCTGCGGTGAACGGATACGTATATCTTGTGGATGTAAGTAGGATAGTAAATGATTGTTGAACCGGATTAGAAGAATGTACAGTGTAACTTATTAATGTGAAATCTGAATATTCCTTGGGTATTACCTACCCGTTAAAATATTTTCACCATTAACAGTTTGTACGAAAGAATTCTTTTATTACAATCTTTATGAAAATATACATATATATATATATATATATATATATATATATATATATATATATATATATATATATATATATATATATATATATATATATATATTCTTCAGATGTAATCATGGGTTTAATGAGTTAATATGATATTAAACTCATTTGATTTATCGTTAGAACTAGAATATATAATCTCTAAAACATTATAAATTACATAATCATCATGCAGAACGAAGATAAATGATGTAGAAGGATTCATAGAACGATAATAATCGACGTAGAACAAGATGTAGAACGAAGATTATGCTCGAGGTATCGTTTGTGATGTTGAGGCGTGTGTTGCGGATATTGTTGTTGGTGGTACATGTGTTGCTGGTGCTTGTAAGTTGTGCACCATATTCTCCAAATTGATTACTCGAGAGCGAAGCTCCTTGACTTCTTCACTTACTCTAGGATGATTGTCAGTTGGATCGAGCAGATGAATAAGGTTTAGAATAGTGGATATTATGTAATCATTGCGGGCTATTCTGGAAAATATGGTGAAAATGGTGTTTCGGACTGGTTCGTCGGTAAGTGCTTCAGATTCTTCGCCAAGAGGGAAAAATGGTGGATAGAAGGGATCGCCTTCTTCGCGTCTCCATTGATTAAGTCTACTACGAACCCATCAGATGAATTGGGGATAGCTGATTGGTTGATTCATTCTGGTGACGCTGCTTTCGGAGCTTAGGTGAACATCCATGTTAGAATAGCTATCGGGGGATTTGAACTAGTTGCGAATTCCATCTCGTACGATCAGATGGAGGATTTTTCGATATGAAATGATTTTCGAATATTGGATGGTATTCTAACTACATAGAATATTTATATATATATAGTTCTAAAGATTTCGTAGACTACGGAGAAATTTACGGCATATGTCAGGCAAGTCTACTGCAACAGATGCGCTAAGATATGAATTATCAGATACGCTAAGATATGAATTTTGTCTATACACTATTCATGCAGTCAATGCAGTAAAACGTGTCTAGACTAAGAATGATAAGCAGGTAATTTTCTAAGGATGATAAGCAGATGATTTCCGACTAGAAATGATAAGCAAGACTTTTGACATGCAGACACGGTCGAAGTCCAGACCCACTAATGCATCTAAACAACTATCAGTTAGACACACTAATGCAAGACCTGGTTCACTAAGACCACCGCTCTAATACCACATGTAAACACATATGGAGACAACCACCGTCCCACCTAGTGCCTTCCCAGCTAACCGCCTGGTGACCACTGAGTGTACCTCAGATACTGATTTTAGGGCCTGCCTCTCGGCTACTGCCAACCCTCGTAAGGGATCGTAAGGAGTAAGAGCCAATGCTTCGTCACAGGTAACACTGTGAGAACCTCCTTTACGACTAACCCGCCACACATGGACGGCGTTATATCAGCTCTGATGCCAACTTTCATGACCCGTCCTAATCCATCTGGACGAATACATTACAATTGATTTCATCGCGAGGTACTTGACCTCTATATGATACATTTTACAAACATTGCATTCGTTTTTAAAAGACAAACTTTCATTACATCGACAGTTGACGGCATGCATACCATTTCATAATATATCCAACTATAATTGACTTAGTAATAATCTTGATGAACTCAACGACTCAAATGCAATGTCTTTTGAAATATGTCATGAATGACTCCAAGTAATATCCTTAAAATGAGCAAATGCACATCGAAAGATTTCTTTCATACCTGAGAATAAACATGCTTTCAAGTGTCAACCAAAAGGTTGGTGAGTTCATAGATTTATCATAAAACAATAAAATTCATCATTTTGATAGACCACAAGATTTAAATCCTGCATGGTACAAATGGGCTCGAATCCTATACCCACTTGTAATGTACATGCGATATCTTTTAAATACAGTACACCTTTCTCGAGTACGAAATCATCTTTCATAAATCTTAGTAACCGTACACGTATCTTGTGCATTAAAATAACATACACATAACCTGTGTATAAAATCATTCTCTCGATAAATAACATTCACTTTTCATTGCTTTCATAGCTTGGCTTGGTAACCGACCTTAACATATAATGCGCATAATAATATCCTCAAAACAGAACATCTCGTCTGTATAATAATCATATAAACTTCGAAGTACTAAACACCACACCCACTAGCCCTTCCGTCTAGTGAACATTCTAGGTGGGGGTGTTAAACCCGGTAGCTACCTTTAGGATTCGCGTCAATTAGGCGTGCACTAATTCTCAAAATTAGTGATGTTCCATAATTCTTAGGTTACCAAGCAATAATAATCAGGGGAAAAATATTCATATCAATTGTGGCAATTATCACGTCCACATAATTCAATGGTGGCAATTATCACGTCCACATAATTCAATCGAGGAATGTTTTGCTTGTGTATATCTCGTCAAACATTTATAAGAGCATTTCATGCATTCGCAGTTCAAAATGTATTTCAAAAGCATTTAATAAAGCAGTTTTAAAAACAGCTCATTTATTCTCAATTCCAAAAATGTAAAGAGTATAAGGGAATCAAATGAACTCACGATACTGTATTTTGTAGTAAAAATACATATGACGACATTAAACAACACAACAATGCAGGGTTGGCCTCGGATTCACGAACCTATATCATTTGTATAATTATTAATATACATAGTTGTAATCGAATAATATATATATATATAAATTTATTAGTTATATACTTTTTATATTAATAATATATATGTTTCATATATTTATTTTGTTACATAAAATATTACTTTTCATTATGTTATATGTATTAAATGTATTTTTATATATGTATATATCATTTGTTTGTTAAAAATAGTAATTTTAGTAATACTACGATAAAAATGATAATAATCATAAGACTTAATATTAGTAAATAAGATATTATTGTTAATAATTATATTAATGATATTAATAATGATATTTATAATGATAGTTGTAAAATATAAATTTTTCGGTTAATGATACTTATCATAATGATTTTTGTAATTACATATTAATAATACTCATTATAATGTAAATAATCGTACTTATAATGATAATAATATTCATAAGTTTAATGTTAGTAGTAACAATAATTAACATGTCTATAAACTTAATAATGATAATTAATAATGATAATAGTACAATAATAATGATAATAATAATAATAATAATAATGTTAATACTAGTAATATTAATAATGTTAATAATATATAAACTATGTTTATAATAATAACATTCATGATATTAATATTAGTAATAACCATAATTAACATAATAATAACAATAACAATAATAATAATAATAATAATAATAATAATAATAATAATAATAATAATAATAATAGTAATAATAATAATAATAATAATAATAATAATAATAATATTAATAATAATAATAATAATAATAGAAGTAATAATAATAATAAAGTGACTACCTTACTAGATAGGCTGTTTAAAAAAAAACGCCCAAGCACGGGCTCGAACCCGTGACCTCTCGACCAAACCAACACTCCTAAACCATCCCAGCCAAATCTATTTTTCTGCTTTAATGTACCTTTTAATTTTTATAACCCATTACTTTCCTGTTCTTACTTCTCCTTCTCCCTTTATATTGATTCGACCAACAGACCCAATACATAATACGAATTATCATAACAAAATTTAAAACTTTGCAACCGACTATGAACCTTAAATTAGTGTAATTGAAATAAATAAAAAAATTAAAAAATTAAAAAAATAAAAAAAAAAAAAGACTCCAACAGCATACTGCTGTTCGTAAGTTTTTTTAAAAGAAAATTTTTGTGATTTCGAATTTTAGAATTTTATAGACTATGATCATAAAATAAAATAGGTTCCAAATACTTCCTATAAACTTTCCAAATCATCAATTTAACTTGAATTGAAACGAATAACACGAATTCGATTGATGAACACAGTTTGACTCTTTTTGAAAAATAAGTTTGGCTTGAAAATTAAGATTCAATATGAGGAGTTAGAAATTGAAACTTTGCAGAAAGATTTAGTAATGGATTCCTAACAAAACCGCATTTTTAGTTTTTAAAAAATAATTCGAAATCGAGCTATGAAGAAAATGATATGCATACAGAGGTTATCGATATATAATAAAAAATTTGATTAAATTAGCAATTTGATTCTGCTTACAAATAGTTGTAATTTATTTAGAGAGTGCAGAAAACAAAAGAGTTAATCAGTTGTAATAAGAATCGATTGTTTTATAACAAGATGTGTCGACAGATTATAATTTAGCCAGGAGGAAGAAAAAAATAAAAATATAAAAGTAGACTAAGACTCTCAATTGATTTTGTCTGTAATTGATACTTAAGATTCGATGTTAAACGAATTAGTGACAGAAATATGAATCAGCTACAGCTTGAAAGTGAAGTGAATTTGGATTTGGAATCTGTGTTGTACGATTTCCTTTGATTTCAATTCTCTTAATATTAATTAATAATAATAATAATAATAAAAATAATAATAATAATAATAATTATAATAATAATAATTATAATAAATAATATTGATTAAGATAAAATAATATTTATTTATTTTCTTTATAGATTATAATTAATCTTAATATTAAATTTAACTATAATAATAATATTCTTAATATTAAAATAAGACAAATTTATAATAATAATATTACTAATGATAATGAGAAAAATTACCATAAAATGCATAACTATAATATTATTAATATCAATAATATCAATAATAATAATACTTTATCAATCTATATATATTAAGTTCACATCTATAATTTATTAACAACATTAATATTGATATTAATATTGGAAGTAGTAACAATATTATTATATAGCATATATTTATATTTGTATTATATATATGTATCATTACTTATGTAAGATATATTATATATTAACATACTTTGAATATTTATTATTTATATAATACAATTAATAATAATTATACAATATATAAATATATATATATATATATATATATATATATATATATATATATATATATATATATATATATACACACAACTATTGTTTGTGAATCGTCGGGAACAGTCGAAATTGAATGAATGAAAAAAAAATAGTTCAAAATTTTTTAGACTAAATATTACAGACTTTGCTTATCGTGTCGGAATCATATAAAGATTAAGTTTAAATTTGGTCAGAATTTCCCGGGTCGTCACACATCTTCATCATCACATATAATTACCACATCATTAATACCATCATCATCATCTCGTCGCCATTCTTCGTTCACCATCGTCTTTGTTTGTGATCATAATCATCATCTAGCTTCATCATCCATCATCTAAATCGTAACTTCATAATCATAATCATATCATCTCACGATCATCATCATTACTCGCTGCAACTTCATCATGTATCATCATCTATCACCTAACATCTCGGCCTAAAAGAAAATATGATTCGCAGTCCAACAGGGAAATAAATATTGTGGCCCAACAATAATAAATCGGTTTCATTAGATAAAGCTTCTGCATCACCATAACTGTATCATTTACCTCATCATTCAACGTTTTATGTATCGCCATCTTCTTTAATCATCAACAACCTCGTGACTCACCTTCATCGTTCGTATCCCATAATCATCATCATTCAAGTTCATTTTTCCGTAAACAGAAAACGAAAAGGCTGTTGCAGTAGCAATTCATGATGTCGAGAAGAAGAAAAAAATATATATCTGTAGCGGTTTGTGTGGTTCTCAACAGGAACAGTACATTAGTTTTACGAGCTTGTGTTGGGTTTGGTTATAGCGGACAACAAAATAAGAAGACAGGAAACAGAAAAATGGAGGTGGCTTGTTGATGGTTTACGGTGGTAATCAGAAAAATAGGGAGGGAGAGAGAGAAATTGGTGGTTGTGGTTTATGATGGTTGTACAAGGTGATCGAGGAGATGGTTATCTTGGTGATTCGATGGTGGTTAGTTGTTATGGTTCATGAAGAAAGAAGTTAGAAAGTGAAGAAAGGTGATGGCATTAAGGTGGTTAATGATAGGTTTAATCAAGAAGATGTGGAGTGATGGTGAATTCAGTTCTCGCAGAAAAAGAAGGTGAGTTTGGGTGTTGATGAGGGATGGTTGGGAAGATGTTTGTTGGTTGAACTTTTCATTCTCTCATAACCAAATGCAGAGATATATATCTATAAAGTAGTATAATAAATAATATAATAATAATAATTATTATTAATATAATATCCTAATAGAAATCAATTGGATTCATAATTTAACAGTACTCAAAGGTTTTAAATCTCGTGAATTATATTTGTATGCATTCTGCCAACAGTTTCCACGGACCGTGCTATATCGCCAAATCAGTGGCGGATAAAAGTGTTCAGAAAAATCCCATATCTTTAAATTAACTATATTTATTTATTTTGGTCATTATGGTATAAAATTCGATCATTAACTATTAAATAAAAATTACATTAATTATTCACTCCCAACCCCAAGTAAAATATAAAAAGTTTTAAAATTCAACATATAGTTCCTAAATACATTTTTAATAAGCCTAAAATTTATATTACTCATTTTCGGATCATCGTTTATTTTAAAATCACATAAGTTCATTTATAACTTGTTTATTATTAATCGAATGATAATTGAGTGTTACTATCATTTTTCAAATAAATTCGAAATTATATATATATATTTACTTTTTAAATAATAATCATTAAAAATATCCTATTTTTATTTTACTTTACATAAATAAATTTTAGTAACAATAACATACAATATTTAAAGTTATGTTTCCAATTATTATTTTTATTTATATATATATATATACACATATCAAGTTACAATTAATTGTTCGTGAATCGTCGGAACTGGTCGAAGGTAAAGTGATTTCATAAAATAGTTCAAAAATTTTGAGATTCAATTTAATAGACTTTGCTTATCATGTTGAAACCATATAAAGATTAAGTTTAAATTTGGTCGGAAATTTCCAGGTCATCACATAACATCTCAATTCTTCATATTTAATTCAATAACATGATACATATTAATCTTGTGATAAGGATCAACATGCAAATAGACTGGCAAATTATATAAGTTATTAAACACCAAGTAGATTAACTCATGTTACTAGTTGAAAGTCAATTACTACTAAGTTCTCATGCAATCATTAATTAAACAAATCCAAACAAAGGATCTTCGATTAAACCTAACAATATTAACCTCTATTATATAAGCGTAATTCAAATCAAACAAGTTTATCACTATTATGTTTTTTAACCTAGTTGCATGCAATTCAATATAACAAGTTTGATGGACTAGATCTAAACAAGTAGCATGAATTGAATAATAGATCATCGGATTAAGTAATAATCAATCCTAAAATCATGTTATCTAATCATTAAGCATGGCAAACAAGTATATTAAAGCATAACTGATTCATAACAGTTCAAATATCATCACAGAAGCTCGAACATACAGATCTGGAAAAGAACCAGAAACTGTACGGATTTAGGTACGAAGCCGGCGGCTTTTTCCAGTCAAGCCGGCGGCTTGGTCTGATGAAGCCGACGGCTTTATCTGATTCCCAGATGAAGTTTAGTTTTAGTCCAAGTAACCACTACGAACATTTAGTTCATAGTGGAAGACGAATAAAAGCAATTAGAATAAATAAAGCAGAATAAATGGTAAAGTAAAGATAGGATCATACCTTAAAAAGGTAGATGAAAGAAACATGGATTAAAAACTTGAATAATCTTGATTACAATAAAAGTAAACCTAATCTAAGGGTTTTAGAGCAAACCCTAAAAAAACAAAACTGTATTGAAAGTGTTGTATTGTACATTGAAAACTGAAACAGGAGCCCTCAATTTATACTTTTTAGAAATGGTGGACAAGTCAGCGGCTTCAGAGGGAAGTCGGCGGCTTCTTTGGGTCGGTGACTCCTTCTGCAAGTTTAACTTGATCCACAAGCACAAAACGTGTAACCATCCTAGTCAAGCTGGCGGCTTTGGTGGCAGGCCGGCGGCTTCAAAGATCTGGCAATCTTTTTGATTTTGTTTCCATTTTTACTTGAACTTGGTCGACAAGTTGAGAAACCGTGTAACTTAGGCCGGCGGCTTCAGTATGAAGCCGGAGGCTTTAGCTGAATTTTGCTTGGTCAACAAGTTCATCAAATTCCGCGATCAATTCTAGAACATTCTGGCATATTATCCTCAAGCCGGCTGCTTCCTTTTATCCAGGCCGGTGACTTCATAGCCTTTTCTGCAATTTTCCTTGTTTTTGATCCTGTTTGATACATAACTTCGATAAAATCATTAGAATTACCTTTTTCCCCATTTTACCCATTTAGTGTGTTTTAGGATTAAAATGACTTTAAAATGCTAAGATAACTCCCTAAAATGTTATCAAAAAACTGTATAATTTAGGAGTTATCAAGTGGGCCATTTAAAGTAATACACGCTTTTCCGCACAGAACTGTAGAATTAGAAGCACTTACTGGAAACGTCAAAGTCAACGACCACCGATTAAAAGTTTATCTAGAAGACCACGACAAGTAGGATCATCTCTTCTCCTTTAATCCATTCTGAAGACATACCGGGAAAAGTCGAGCTGTAACGACTTGATAAACAAAACACTCTTGCGAGGCACCCCTTGCTTATCCTTTCTATTTTCTTAATTTTTTTTTCAAAATTATTTTCAGTCTGCAAAAATATTTCTTTACTGTGCGCTAACCCTATTTCTTTACTGTGCGCTTAGTACTTACTAGTTTGTTGAATTTATTCAGGCAAAATGCCAAGTTCAGGAGCTTCATATTGCATTCCAGTTCATAGGAGGAGGACTCCCAGGGTTTACCTATCAGAGAGGAGCACATATCAGCACAGGCCTTCAACGGGACATTTAGGTCCAAGATGCTTGATTCTTGAGAGTGTTGAGGAGGATATCAGTACGGCACCGCCAGCTCCTCCAGTATGACGCTCTAGGCGTTTAGCTTCGAGACCCGCTGAGCATCCAGAGCCACTAGAGACACGTGATCCGTAGACTGTGATCCATTATGGAGCCACCTTGAATGAACCAGATGTTACGTGGGCATTACTTAGAGACCAGGAGAGACTTTATCGAGCTCTCAGAGCATACCTTCAGTGTGAAGGAATGCCCCGAAGTGCTCTAGGCCCTTCGTCATTCAGACTAGCACGCCATGTTCCGCCAACATGACAAGCTATTCCCAGGCGCTCCACTCTATTCTCAATTCATTCAGTCACCTCAGCTGCTGTTCCAGCTCGCGCTACTCCCATCACGCCACCTGTATTAGTTGTTTCGCCTGCTACAGTCATTGAGACAATCCCTGTTCATGAGCTACCTGAGGGCTGCCACTTAGTCACAGTACCTATCTCAGTAGAGCCACCAATGGCCTAGGTTTTAACTTTGAAACCTGGTGGAATGGTCTCGCTTGGAGAACAGAAGCTCAGATTTTTTTGAGGCAGATCCTCGAATGGTTTGAAGCTAGTTCCTGTTTCTAATATGCTTCCATCTGGAGAATGCCACCAACTCTTAGATGATTCTGTAAAGACCGTTTCTAATGCAACTGGTCCTATTCTGATGCTTGGTGTTGATGGAGGGTTGGACGTGCCTTTGACTGGTGCAAGTGGCGTCGATGGTGTATTCGTAACAGTCACCGTAGGTGTTTGAAACCTTGGACTTACGGGAGAATCTGATCGCCCCTAATTTTTGGCACTCTTACTTCCTCCACCCATTCTTGCTAACAATCTGAAAACCTAAAAGTGACCGATTAATTAAACAAAAAAGCTTTACGGAAAAAGATACGTATAATAAATCGTATACAACATAAATTCCAAACTTATTTGTTTCGTATAACCGGTCCCACGGATGGCGCCAAATGATCAAGAATATTTTTACGAGGTCAAGGTGAACTTACACTTGAGTGCATAATAGGGTTTAAGGACTAACAACATTCAGACCTCCGACACTTAGTCGTGGATAACCCACATCAGTATCGTTTTGATTCCGATAGGATGGCCGATTTGAGAGTCCACCAACAACCTAGCATACGAGGTTGAGTGGCCCAAAGACATGAAGATTTTATAGTTCGAGACATACCTAAAAGTCTTTAAGATCGTATGAAGCTTTATTCGTACGATGAAGATTTGTATGCTGAGTAAACGAATGAATGTATATATGTTTTTAGGTTTTATGAGCTATGTATTTATAGGCTAACTTTCGTTATTTAAGGAAAAGAATCTGAATTGATTATATCATACATCTTTCTAGAATATACTAGACCCTTATGCAAGTATACGAAACTCGCATCAGATGGTATAGGCGCATAGAGTGCAGCTATACCCGTGCCATATCTCTGACATGACAGTTTTACGTGCGGTTTAGGGCTTTGGATGCGTAATCTGATGGAATTTAACAACTTAATAAACAACATGTTCTTAGGATTTACATGTTCATAAAACCATTTTTATGATAATAAAGAAAGCGGAAGCATGCATAAGTTCATGTTTATAAGTTTAACCATTAATTTAAATTCCGTGTAAATATCAAGTCTTGAATGTATGCTTACAAATAAAAGAAGAAGATAAGAAATATACCTCCTCAAGTTAATTGAGGGTTAGGATTTCCAACTAGATGATGTTGAAGAAGATGATGAAAAGTGAGCCTCTAACTTGAAGCCTCAAGCAAGTAATACCCTAAACTTTTAACCCCAACACCCTTGCTTTTGGTTAGGATTTATTAGACACTTGATTAAGCTTGCAAAATTCAAATTAAGCACCTCCTTTTGGCAAGAAAAGGCCATGGCCAGGAACAGCAGAGATGGAGCTGTTTGTGCAGGTTTTTTGAAGTGTATTTTATATATTTTGCATGTTGCTAGCTCTCACTTGAGTCAAGGACTTAATACCCATGTACCTTAATACTTGTGTTATGTTAAAAGTAACAAAACAAGCATGGGATGCTTGTATTGGAGTCCCAAAAACTGCATACTACATCACATGGGTTTTATATAAAAATAACCCTTTTATTTTCATAAAACTTTTATATAAAAAAACATGACTTGTTAAGTTACATACATATTTATTTTATAAACTTTTTATAAAATATAACACAATATATTGTTTATCCTTATAAACAATTAAGTCCTTAATTAACAAATTATCCAAATAATTTATCTCAAGTAATAATATTTAGGAAACTGATTTTCTAAAATCCAAGTGTCGCGTATTTATTTAATGACCCAATCGTTAAGATAAATACGTATAAGGTGTCGGTAAGCTTGTTATTGGGTATGACCCGACTTTGATCAAAACATATTAGCCACGTTAATTTAATATGTCTCTCGGGAATACGAAATACCTTCAATCTCCCACTTGCACGAGAAACATAAGAAATTAATGCAAGTGATGGATACCACCTAACGACCGTCCATCACCCCTAATATGTTATGACTTTGTGCCATTCAATAACATCATCCTTTTCGAGTTCCCATCTTAAATATGAATAGGTGAATCTTTCATTTATCCTTTCATCCTAGATGTCATGTTAAATCCAAGAGACACAGAGTGATCACTCTTTTCTAGATTTAACTTTATCAGGCCTTAGACATCTGACTCTCAACGAATAAGAGGGACAAATTCCATCTTGACTACATACGTCCTAAATATACACCTTGCATTATACCTGAGCTCTTCCTTATGAACTACCATATTTCAGAATAGCGAAGGAAAGAATCAAGGCACAATACTTGGTAAATATCCGAACCCAATATGTATCTCAGGTCAGAGGATACAATGATATTCGCCTTTACTCAAGATTACATGTGATCAACCACAAAGGCTCTATTTAGTAAGTCTTGAGAGCGGTTCTTCCAATATTTGTGTCCTACAAATATCTATGAACTTTGGTAGCAACCTTGCCCCACATTCAGTCCGTGAATGTATACCAATCCAAGTTCATAATAGTCAAAACCTCACACTTGCTCTCACAAATGTGATCGACTACGGAATTTAGAATAATAGTTTATTCATGGATAAAATATGCAAAATGGGAACATAACTCAAAATAAATTAATACCATAATTATATTAATGAGTTTGAACAATATCGTTCCGTTACAATACTTAAACAGATCATGACCAATCACTAGAATATCGAAGTCCTAATGCACAAACATGTCCTGCATGTTTTGATCCATGTAAGAGCTTCGTGAGAGGATCTGCTATATTAAGATCTGTGTGAACTTTGCGAATACATATCTTTCCCTTTTCAATTTCATCCCTTATGTAGTTGAATCTCCGCTCAATGTGACGGGTCTTTTGGTGAGCACGAGGTTCCTTGATTTGAGCAATCGCACCCTCGTTGTCACAAAAGATCTCAAGAGCGTCCTGAATGGAAGGGACTACTCCTAAGTCGTCGATGAATTTCTTCATCCATGCAGCTTCATGAGCTGCCAATGAAGTGGCGATGTACTCTGACTCTGTAGTGGATAAAGCAACAACATCCTGTTTTGAACTCTTCCAAGAGACTGCACCTCCATTTAACGTGAAGACATAACCGGATTGTGATCGAGAATCATCTCGATCAGTTTGGAAACTCGCATCCATGTAACCTTTTACAGCGAGTTCCTCCTCACCAGACCCATATATCAGAAACATATCCTTAGTCCTCCTAAGGTATTTCAATATACTTTTGACAGCAATCCAATGACTGTTTCCTGGGTTATTCTGGTATCTACTTGTTAGGCTAAGAGCACATGACACATCCGGTCTAGTGCATATCATTGCATACATGATTAACCCAATGGCAGACGCATATGGGACTTTCTTCATTCTCTCCTGTTCATCTTTCGTGGTGGGGCACTGAGATGAACTGAGAAGTGTTCCCTTTTGAATAGGTAGCAAACCTTTCTTAGAGTTCTCCATCTTGAACCTTTTCAAGATCTTTTCAATGTATGCACTTTGATTCAAACCTATCAGTTTCTTGGATCTATCCCTGTAGATCCCAATCCCCAAAACGTATTGTGCTTCTCCAAGATCCTTAATGGAGAAGCATTTACTTAGCCAAGTTTTAACACCTTCCATTGCCGGAATATCATTTCTAAATAACAATATATCATCTACATATAGTACAAGGAACATGATAGTGCTCCCACTAGCCTTCTTGTATACACAAGCTTCATCACCATTTTTAATGAAGCCAAATTTCTTGGCCTCCTCATTAAAACGATGATTCCACAATCTAGATGCGTGTTCAATCCGTAGATTGACTTCTTTAACTTGCATACCTTTTTAGGATATTTCGGATCCACAAAACCTTGAGGCTAAACCATATAGACATCTTCCTCAAGATGTCCATTTAGGAAAGCGGTCTTGACATCCATTTGCCATATTTTATAATCATAATGAGCAGCAATGGCAAGTAATATCCTAATAGACTTTAGCATTGCCACTGGCAAAAAAGTTTCATCATAGTCAACCCCTTGAGTTTGAGTGAAACCTCTTGCTACAAGTCTAGCTTTATATGTATCCAAGTTTCCATGTATGTCGGTTTTCATTTTGAAAAGCCATTTACAGTCAACTAACCTTGAGCTAGTAGGTTGTTCAACAAGTTCCCAAACTTGGTTGTCATACATGGATTGCATCTCAGCTTTCATGGCTTCCTGCCATTTATCCTTATCAATCCTTGATAAAGCATCTTGGTAGTTTGTTGGTTCATCCAAATCAACCACATAGCAACCATCCATAAGAAACCCATATCTCTCAGGAGGATTACTAATCCTACTAGATCTGTGAACGTCTTGTGTATTTTTATCATCCATTTGATCACTCTCAACATTTTCATGTTGAGTGATAGTGTCAACCAATTGTGTATCATCTACTTGATCTTGAACCTCTTCAAGATCTATCTTCCTTTCACTATTTCCTTCCAATAGGAACTTAGTTTCAAGGAATTCAGCCTTTCGAGCAACAAATACATTTTGCTCGGTTGGATCATAGAAATAGTATCCCATATCATCCTTGGGATATCCTATGAATATATACTTCGTGGATCGAGCATTCAACTTATTAGGGATGTAACGCTTAGGATAAGCTTCACATCCCCATACCTTTAAGTATGATAGAGATGGAGGTTTTCCAAACCACATCTCATGAGGAGTTCGTTCCACTTTCTTGGTTGGGGACATATTTAGAATACGATCCGCAGAGCATAGACAATAACCCCAAAATGATAGAGGCAACGAGATTTTAGCCATCATAGATCGAACCATATCCATTAGGGTTCGGTTCCTCCTTTCGGAAACTCCATTAAGTTGGGGTGTTCCAGGAGGAGTTAGTTGCGAGATAATCCCACAACTTTTAAGATGATCTTGGAAAGCATCGCTTAGGTATTCACCTCCTCTATCGGTACGAAGTACCTTGATAGTCTTATTGAGTTGATTTTGTACTTCGTTTTGATATTCCTTGAATGCTTCAAAAGTTTCGTCCTTATGTCTTAACAAGTAGACATATCCGAAACGACTAAAGTCATCAATGAAAGTGACGAAGTATCTTTCACCTTTCCTAGTCATGGGCTTAAAGGGTCCACATACATCCGAATGTATTAATCCCAATAAGTCTTTAGCCCTTTCATAGGTCCCTTTGAAAGGTGCTTTAGTTATTTTGCCTTGTAAACAAGATTCACATACATCAAACGAGTCTAGTTCATTTGATTTCAAAAGTCCATTCTTTTAAAGTGTATGCATTCGATTCTTGTTTATGTGACCAAGGTGACAATGCCATAAGTAGGAATCACTCAAATCCCTTTTGAGTTTCTTGGTGTTTGAAAGGAACATTGATCTATTGTATGATGTGTCATCAGGAACCAATTCATAAATACCATTCGAAGGCGAAGCCTTGAAATAGAACACATTATTTAAAGAAACATGGATATCATCATTAATGAAATTAAGATTAAAACCATATTGTTTCAGACGGGATACAGAAATAATGTTTCGAGATAAATCGGGTGCATACAAAACATTTTTCAAAACATGCTCCAAACCACTTGGTAGCTTTAAAACAAAGTCTCCTTGAGCTTTCACTTGCACCTTTGCTCCATTTCCCATGAAGAGACTTGTTGTTCCCGCATCTCGATCACTTCTTTTGAACCCCTGCAAAGTATTGCAAATATGAGTTCCACATCCTGTGTCTAATACCCATGTATTAGAAGAAGTAATACTAAGCTTAATGTATACCATATATACATTACCTGAGGTTTGCCCTGCATCCCTCTTTTCCTTCAACTCCTTAAGGTAGACCGGGCAGTTGCGTTTCCAGTGACCCATTTTACCGCAACCAAAGCACGGATCTTCCTTGGGGTTAGCTTTACCGGTAACCTTTTGCTTCTTGTTGTTGTTGGTTGGGGTAACCATATTTCCCTTTCCCTTGCCCTTGCCCTTGCCTTGGTAGGTGGGTCCTTTCCTCTTAGCCGCCTTCAGCTTAGAAGTGTCTTTGTTCTTGGACCTGCCTTCATTGATCATAAACATGGGTGAAGCCCTTTTACCCATGCTCACTTCGGCCGTCTTAAGCATGGCGTGTAATTCGCCAATGCTCTTATCCCATCCATTCATATTGTAATTCATTACAAATGTGTCAAACCTCTTTGACAAGGAGTTAAGGATAAGGTCCGTGGCTAATTCATTAGACACGTTGCAGTTTAGATGGTTCACTCGATCAATTAGGCTTTTCATCTTAAGGACATAAGATGAAATGGATTGGGAGTTGTCCATCCGACATGCATGAAGAGCTCGAACCGTTTCGAAGCGCTCGACACGAGCTTGTTGAAGGAACATCTCCTTCAATTGTGTGATCATGTCATATGCACTATGATGCTCGAAATCCTTTTGGAGTTCCGGTATCATGGTCCCAAGCATGAGGCAAGAAACTTGCACCGAATCGGTGCAATATTTCTCCCAATAAGCCATGCCTTCCGTATCATCCTCGTCCGGTTGATCGGGAATGGGGTCTTCCAACACATACGCCCTATCCTCAAGTTTGAGGACAATTCTTAGATTGCGAAACCAATCCATGAAGTTCGTATGGTTGAGTTTTTCCTTTTCGAGGATTGACCTCAACGATAGGTTGTTAAAGTTGATAGGTGTGTTTGGAATGTTGTTGTTGTTATTGGCGGCCATCTACAAAATTTAAAAAAGTTGTTTAAGTATTAATTTTAATTTAACAATCTATACCCTTTAAATTCAATTGATATTTATTAAATTTTAGAATCCAACGGTAAACTAAATTTCAGTTAGGTGACCTTAATCCCGTCATTTGATTTAGCTAGGTAGTCATTATATGACAATTGCAATCCTTTTGCAACTTCTAAGTTATGGGATCATGCAATCCTTTTGGATGGTATATTTATCCTATCAACGCCTATTTTTTCCTCATGCTTCGGTGACCCTAAGTTCATGATTCCCAAATCAAGTCGACCTACTTGTGTAAACGAGTAAATTTAACATACAAGTGGTTAGGTGACCTTTATCCCACAAGTGTGCGAAATTCACCTTAATCGTATTAGTTTGCTCATAACAGTTAGGTGACCTTTATCCCATCATGAGTTCCCTAATATTTTTAAGTGTCACACAAAAGGATGGCGTTTAACTTGTTTGCCTTGTTAATAAGGGATTTTAAGTTTTCATTAATTCTAGTTTAAGAAAACTCTTATGCCATACACCAACATGCATTTAGTGTATGGTTTATTTGAAATCCATTTTCTAGTCTTGTAATTTTAGCCAATTACTTGATATAAACCATTTTATATATATAATCCTTATCGTGTTCTTAATAACCATTTATTAATGTCCTTTTAGCCATTTTTAATTTAACCATTTAAATTGACGTTTTGCATGTCGTTTATTAATGTCAAATTTAACCAATTAAATTGTCATTTTGCTTATTCTTAACTTGTGTGATTAACTTATAGTATACAAACATACAATCCACAATCATACAAAAAAAAAAAAAACAATCATGCATGCAAAACAAATATGTTCACAATCAAGCCAATTAGGTAGATATTTGTTTAGCCGAAAACAAATGCCACCGGTAAGGGTTATATCAAAAAGTAGGAGATTTTAAATCTCCCACTTAATCTTACATCCAAATGCTTCTTCTCGTGTTCTTCAAGTCTTCATTATCTTCATCATTTTACAAAATATATCCTAATACATTTTTCTAAAAAATGAAAATTCAACCTAATCTATTTTACATACCAAATATAAAATAAATTACATAACCAAAATAATAATATTACAAACCAAATGAATGAATTAATATTACATACCAAATGAATTATTAATAATCATTCAAACACACATGCATACAACCACAAGGTCAAGGCTTGATTGTGAACAACAACAACATATAACAAATATGACCAAATGGCAAGTTCCAAACCCATTTGGAACCTCCCAAAATTTGGCCCAAAACATCAACCCTCCCAAATCCATTAATTTTGCATTTTACTTTCATGCATGTTAGTAGAATGCAAAGTTGATGGGTTTTAAAGACCATATTAGAAGCATAATCCATAGACTTTAGCTCTAGATACCATTGATGGAATTTAACAACTTAATAAACAACATGTTCTTAAGATTTACATGTTCATAAAACCATTTTTATGATAATAAAGAAAGCGAAAGCATGCATAAGTTCATGTTTATAAGTTTAACCATTAAGTTAAATTCCATGTAAATATCAAGTCTTGAATGTATGCTTACAAATAAAAGAAGAAGATAAGAAATATACCTCCTCAAGGTAATTGAGGGTTAAGATTTCCATCTAGATGATGTTGAAGAAGATGATGAAAAGTGAGCCTCTAACTTGAAGCCTCAAGCAAGTAATACCCCAAACTTTTAATCCCAACACCCTTGCTTTTGGTTAGGATTTATTAGACACTTGATTAAGCTTGAAAAATTCAAATTAAGCACCTCCTTTTGGCAAGAAAAGGCCACGGCCAGGAACAACAGAGATGGAGCTGTTTGTGTAGTTTTTTTGAAGTGTAGTTTATATATTTTGCATGTTGCTAGCTCTCACTTGAGTCAAGGACTTAATACCCATGTACCTTAATACTTGTGTTATGTTAAAAGTAACAAAACAAGCATGGGATGCCTGTCTTGGAGTCCCAAAAACTGCATACTACATCACATGGGTTTTATATAAAAATAACCCTTTTATTTTTATAAAACTTGTATATAAAAAAACATGACTTGTTAAGTTACATACATATTTATTTTATAAACTTTTTATAAAATATAACACAATATATTGTTTATCCTTATAAACAATTAAGTCCTTAATTTACAAATTATCCAAATAATTTATCTCAAGTAATAATATTTAGGAAACCGATTTTCTAAAATCCAAGTGTCGCGTATTTATTTAATGATCCAATCGTTAAGATAAATACGTATAAGGTGTCGGTAAGCTTGTTATTGGGTATGACCCTACTTTGATCAAAACATATTAGCCACGTTAATTTAATATGTCTCTCGGGCATACGAAATACCTTCATAATCCGCATAGTCTTGCGGATATGCGTATCATTAATAACGAGGGTTAAGATTAGAACTTAACTCACTAATAAACCTACACTAATAAACCTAGTCCTTTACTGAGGATAACCTCTGAGGTATAGTTACCTTTCAATTATACAACCAAGTGACATACTTTTCACTACTCAACGAGAACTCTGAGAGTCTAGAGATAAGTAAGTCTGTGTAATTGGCTCATCCAACCAGATGTACACAATTCCAATCATGGTTTAATATAAACATAATTACCTTTCCCTAGCTCAAACTAATATCTTGGTCAACATTTCCCTGATTTGCATACTCCGGATATCTTTCCACTTTCTTTAATTTTCCGCATTTAGGACTATTAGCTTAAAACAAACTACTATCCTTTACTCAGGTAATTTAAATAAAGACAATTATCCACTTGATCTTCAATTCGCTAAACCATTCAAAAGCATGACCCTAGGTTAACTTACACCTTCTACCGTTAGAAAGTCAAAAGTAAATTTAGGCCCCGCAAAATATAAATAATAAACTACTGTTCACTACTCTGATAAGCTGATTCTGATGTCTTGCAACCTAACGACATCGCATGAATAAAACCGTCCATCATATCATTGACCAAGATGCTATCATGAAGGAGGTTGATGCAACGATGAGCGAGGAGGTAGCAGATGAGGCGACATCGAAGCGCCGCTCCTCTATGCGCCTCAACCATCCGATCAAGAAGAGTAAAGCTGTAAGCTCTTATGAAGGTAAAATATAACTTAATTTATTTTTCTAAAGTTAATATCTTACATTGTCCATGCTTGATTGTGGAATTTTCTTTCCAGTTGTGCATATTGACGAAGATGTGGAACCCACAGTTTCAGCTATCGCTCCATCTGGTGCCCGTGCACCCCATGTGCCCTCAACCGCAAATGTTTAACCAATCACCCCAGTTCCCCTTGCCATGATTGCTCATTCTTCTTCAACTCCCGCTGCCAGCCGAGCTACCATCACCCCTTCTGTCCGAGCACCGATTTTGAATGACAATTGATACGTGCCAATTCAAGTGGACAACCTCGATACTATTTTAAATGTGCCCAAGTGCGCCGCGCTTGAGCAAAATCTGTACATGCTAGGGTGCGCTCCTGCCGTCATAAGGCAAGAGTTGGCAAAAATGGCGCCGGAGCGGAAGCTAAATTTTGACACACAGCTATCATTTCTGACATGGGCAATGGACTGTGATAAGTTGAGCACTGAGCACACTCATCGCGCAGATCTTCACATATCCAGGCAATTGCAAAAAAGTGTGCAGCTTCTGGAAACACAGGTTAAAGTGGCCAATGACGCGCTGAAAACAGCTGAGGCCACTATTGAGTCTTTGAAAAAAGAGAAAGTTGATCTTTTATCTTTGCAGGTTGATTATGTAGAGGAAAACATTGTACTAAGGGAGGAGCTTGCTGTTGCTAACTCTAATGTTGATTTTGCTAACCTTTGAGAGAAACGATCTTACTACCCAGGTTACTGAAGTATCTGTGAGCCGTGACATCATTCGACAGACTTATGCAGATCTACGCGTGGCACTTCCAACCATTGCCACACATGCATTGGGTGCCTCCATTGTTACAGAGCTTTACTCAGAAGCTCTTAAGGTGACCAAGGCCTTCGAACGGGTGCGATTCTGGGATCTGATCTCAAAGAACATTGAGGTACCTGTTGTTATTCCTCAAATTATAACTGATAAACTTGAAAAAGATGCTTACGAGAAGGTTCTTGAGTCAAGCAAAGAGCTGGAAAACATTACAATCCAAACCATTGTGGATGCTGCCGTTGATCCTGCTGTTTCTGTGCAGGATCTTTCATCGACAAAGTTTTAAGCTGGCGAGCCAATGCTAGCCGTGTGGGGTTGCAAGGCTTGCTTTGCATGGCGCCTTGTAACATTTTTTGAATGGCACTGGGGGATCTTGGGTGCTCCATAAGCTTTCATTGCTTTTGACCACTTGTGCTCAATGCCTTTGGGGAGTGCACCTGTTATTAGTGTGCTTCATGAGGCGCTTCTAACATCGTGGGTGTGCCCCCAAAGTTAGTTTAGTTGTTTTGTTGGAAATATTAATTTATTTACACCCACAAACTCTTGGAATACTTCATTAACTTAGAAGTTAATGGATGACTTGCTTGTAGCTCTTAATATGATTGAATGGAGACTTATGGTCTTCATTCTTATGGCTATATTATAAGGAGAGCCCATCTTTGTTGATCAAAACAAGTAAAAGCAATAAGAGTGATATAGATACACACAATTGAGTAGAGAGAAACACGTGTTGGTACTTGGTAAACTATTGAAGGAAATTAGGTTCTGAGAACCGAAAGCCTTCCGTTCGTGATTGCTTTCTCGACTGGTAATCTAGACCTCGATCATAATCGTTCCGCTGCTAGTATTCGGCATGTCTCGAATCATTTATTTATATTACATTGGTATCCGAGCTATTTTGTTTAGTTTCTGGTCAAATGTCAAGTTTTCCTTCTTTTTGATTTCATATTGCATAAGTTGTAAATTTTCTTATTATGTGTTCGTCAGTATATTAATATGAGTTATACTGTTACACACAAAATAAAATATTGCTTTATCATAATATGTTTTTCGTATATGTTTAATAAACACATGACGATGTCTGTATTTGGTACTATTTTTAAATAGATACAAAAGGTGCAATCTATTATTTCATATGCTATGATTTTGATTATGAGTATTATTCGGATTTTATGTAATCATTGTACTCTTCCATACGAAATTTTTTTTTAAAAAAAAATGTTTTTTTTAATGAAGGTGAAACTTGGGTGACTTAATTATTTTGTGTGATTGAAGTGGGTCATCCAACTATTAAATTACATTGTATGATCGTAACAGATTGTTTTGTATAATTAAATCTATACTTGGTAAAAAGAGTGATATATATTTAATTACTAAGTATTATTTGCCTTATATTATGTAATATAATCGCAATTACGTAATTCTCTATATGTAATTATAGATTTTTGATATGAGAATACTTGATTTAATCACTTTATATGAACCGATTGTAATTACTACCTAAGATTATATGAGTTTGAATACACATGTGATAGTTTTTTTATTAGTATTCTAAATATCCGCAACGCTTAAAAAATACTAATAAAAGGTGATACGAAGTCTATTTAAGTAGATTTATGTCTTTCATTTATATTCTCGTGAAATAATATGTAGTTGACCTTTAATATCCTCATGAACATTTTGCATAGTATATTAATTAAAGAATTAACATACTTGAATATCCTTTATACGCATGCGTTTATTCATGTTTATATTTTGATACTTGATAGAGTAAAAAGATACATATTGTTAGTGATATTTTTTTATTATGTTATCGAAACATTATATTATGCATGCTTTAGATAAAAATGATCACTACATTGTGAGTATCTTGTACTACACTTTTATATGTGCATAAAATTATTAATGTGAAGGAGTATGTATTATTTATGCATAGATCTATGTTTATGAGAATATTAATATGAATTGATATGTTTTCAATGTTTGAAATATGGTATCGAAAAGTCATGCCAAATCGGATTTATAGGAATTAATAATCTTGTATATTTTTATTGTGTTAATGATAGTTTCATAATAGGTTTTATGAATGATAATTGAAAACATAATGACCTTTTCTCTATAACCTATGATGACCTATTATTAATAAAATAATATAGTCGCAAGACGATTGCATATTTGGATGGATATAAATAATCTTGCATAATTGTCTTTAATATAGAATTTTGTGTTCAAACATGGCTTCCGCATCAAAGAACATTGTTGTTGAACTTAACAAGGGTGTTAAATTGAATGTTGACAACTACGAAATATGGAGCATGAAACTCGAATATGTGATGGAAGAGCAAGAGGCTCTTGTTGCTCTTACTCAATCAATGGAAGTACCTGGGGTGGGTGATACAGAACAAAATAAAAGGAATGCTGAAGTGTACATCGCTTGGAAACGTAAGAACACCGTTGATCGCATTACATTGCTGAGCAGCATGGATGATGACATCATGCGTGATTTTTACAAGTATGAACTAGCAAAAGATATGTGAAAAGCATTGGCTGACAAGTTTGGTGTAACCTCGGTGACCAAACTAAGATCTCTCAGTATCAAGTTTGACCAATATAAAAAGAAGTCTGATCATACCATGAAAAAGCATGTCAGACAAATGTCAAACATGATAAGTGGATTGAGAAACGCAGGTCATGTTCTTAGTGATGAACAACAGGTTCAAGCTATGATCCGTTCCCTGCCTCAAAGTTGGGAGCAAATGAAAATGCATCTCACACATAATGAGAACATCAAGACTTTTAAGGACTGTACGCGCCATTTAGAGCTAGAAGAAGATCAGATTGAGGCCGGTAAGTCAATCACTTAGGTGAATATGGTGACAAGCTCTAAAATGCTTTTGGGCATAAGTGTAAGTTTCATCACCATAAGGGTAAAGAAACTAATAAGTCCAACAAAAGGCTAAAGACCAATCATCGTTGCATGGGAACACGTCCCTCCAAGAAGGTGAACATTGCAAAGGTGAAATGCTACAATTGTAGCAACAAAGGGCATTTTTCTCGTGATTGTCCCTAGCCTAAAAAGGTATATTCTTATGATGCTTATGTTAGCAAACTTTGTGTTACTACTTCTATTTTCTTAACTGAATCTCAACCTTTATGGATTATAGACTCAGGAGCAACAGACCATGTAGCTAAGGACAAAGACACCTTTATAGAATTTCGGCGAGATTCTCATGAAGCTATGTGGATTTATGTGGGAAACAACTCAGGAGTACCAGTTGAAGGGATCAGATCATGCAAGTTAGTCATGTATGAAGGATGAACCCTAATCCTACATGATGTTTTATATGCTCCTGAAATTCGTCGAAATTTGATTTCTGTTTTGGTTTTGTTAAGACTTGGTTTTCATTGGTACTTTCGTGATAATGTTGCTGAGTTATCTTTGGGAACAAACTCTTATGGTTTTGGTTATGTCCTTAACGGTTTTATCGTAATGGATGTTGATTATCTTAATAATAAACTAAGTTTTTCCTTAGTTGCATCTTCTAATAAGTTTGATAATGATGTAAACAATTGGCATGCTAGACTTGGTCATATCGGCCAACAAAGAATGAATAGATTAGCTAGAGATGGTTTACTGGCTAATATTGATAAAGTGGAATTGTCCACTTGTGAGCATTGTCTGGCAGGAAAAACTGCGAGAAAACCATTTGGAAAAGGAAATCGTAGTGATTATCCATTGCAATTAATACATTCGGATATATGTGCTCCTATGAATGTCCGAGAAAGGCATGGAGCGTATTATTTCATCACATTCATTGATGATTATTCTCTATTCAGTTACGTCTACTTATTCTCTCACAAATCCGAAGCGTTGGATTGTTTTCAAAGTTATATGAATTTTGTTGAGAATCAATTAGAACGTGAAATTAAAGCATTAAGAATCGATCGAGGACGTGAATACCTATCAGATTCATTCAAAGCTCTATGTGATGTTAAAAAGATTTAACGTCAATTAACTACTCTTAGGACTCCGCGACAAAATGGTGTTGCGGAAAGGCGGAATAGAACGCTTCTTGAAATGGTTAGGTCAATGATGGCACAAGCAAATTTACCTATCACCTTTTGGGGTGATGCTTTGTTAACTGCCACATTTGTACTTAATCATGTGCCTTCAAAATCAATAACTTCCGCACCATATGAGTTATGGACAGGTCGCAAACCTGACTTGAATGTGTTAAGACCTTGGCGTTGTGCAGCGTATACTTTTGATTCCTCACACAAATATGGAAAATTAGGTCCAAGAGGAAAGAAATATGTTTTCATTAGATACTCTGAGCAATCAAAAGGTTATGTGTTTTTGGGTGAACACGAAAGTGGGAGCATAACTGAATTTGAATCTCGAGATGTCACATTCTTGGAAAAAGAGTTTCCAAAACAAGGGGATCTTGATAAAGATTAGTCTCTATTTGAGACTACAAAATTACCTCATTCGAGTGGGAGAGATTTGAGGAGTGAAGATGAAGAATTTGTTTCTTTGGATTTAACTCCTCAACCTATTGCGAATGAAGATAATTCTGATCCGAGTGGCAGCAATATGCTGAGTGGGAGCAATATAGCAAACCAAGATCGTGTTTCCAAAGAATCTCAACCCGTTGCTACCGAGCATAATTCTAATCCAAGTGAAAGCAATTTGGTAAACCAAAAATCTGTTTCAATGGATAACCAACCACGATGAAGTAGTCGTCAAAGTAAACCTCCACTTCGGTATGAGATCAAAGATGGTTATTCTTTTATGGTTCAACTAGAAGAGGATGAACCAAGAAATATAAATGAAATTCTCACTTGTCCTGATGGATAAATGGTTTAAAGTAATGGAAGAAGAGATGGAGTCAATGAGATCCAACCATGTTTGAGAATTGGTGCAGCTTCTAAAAGGAAGAAAAACCATTGAGAGTAAGTGAATTCTCAAAATAAAGCGTAAAGCTGATGGTAGTATTGAAAGATACAAAGCTCGACTAGTGACAAAAGGCTACAATCAACAGGAAGGGTTTGTGAAATGTCCCGTTCTTATTGATTAAAAACGTTCCATATTAATTGATTTCGTTGCGAGGTTTTGACCTCTATATGAGACGTTTTTCAAAGACTGCATTCATTTTTAAAACAAACCATAACCTTTATTTCATAAATAAAGGTTTAAAAAGCTTTACGTAGATTATCAAATAATGATAATCTAAAATATCCTGTTTACACACGACCATTACATAATGGTTTACAATACAAATATGTTACATCGAAATCAGTTTTTTGAATGCAGTTTTTACACAATATCATACAAACCTGGACTCCAAATCTTTTCCTTATTTTAGTATGCAACAGCTGAAGCTCTTAGTATTCACCTGAGAATAAACATGCTTTAAACGTCAACAAAGATGTTGGTGAGTTATAGGTTTAACCTATATATATCAAATCGTAACAATAGACCACAAGATTCCATATTTCAATACACATCCCATACATAGAGATAAAAATCATTCATATGGTGAACACCTGGTAACCGACATTAACAAGATGCATATATAAGAATATCCCCATCATTCCGGGACACCCTTCAGATATGATATAAATTTCGAAGTACTAAAGCATCCGGTACTTTGGATGGGGTTTGTTGTAGTGACCCGAACTTTTCCATGTTTATATATATTAATTGAGATTGATATTTACATGATTAAATGTTTCCAACATGTTAAGCAATCAAACTTGTTAAGACTTGATTAATTGAAATATGTTTCATATAGACAATTGACCACCCAAGTTGACCGGTGATTCACGAACGTTAAAACTTGTAAAAACTATATGATGACATATATATGGATATATATATAGTTAACATGATACTATGATAAGTAAACATATCATTAAGTATATTAACAATGAACTACATATGTAAAAACAAGACTACTAACTTAATGATTTTTAAACGAGACATATATGTAACGATTATCGTTGTAAAGACATTTAATGTATATATATCATATTAAGAGATATTCATACATGATAATATCATGATAATATAATAATTTAAAATCTCATTTGATATTATAAACATTGGGTTAACAACATTTAACAAGATCGTTAACCTAAAGGTTTCAAAACAACACTTACATGTAACGACTAACGATGACTTAACGACTCAGTTAAAATGTATATACATGTAGTGTTTTAATATGTATTTATACACTTTTGAAAGACTTCAATACACTTATCAAAATACTTCTACTTAACAAAAATGCTTACAATTACATCCTCATTCAGTTTTATCAACAATTCTACTCGTATGCACCCGTATTCGTACTCGTACAATACACAGCTTTTAGATGTATGTAATATTGGTATATACACTCCAATGATCAGCTCTTAGCAGCCCATGTGAGTCACCTAACACATGTGGGAACCATCATTTGGCAACTAGCATGAAATATCTCATAAAATTACAAAAATATGAGTAATCATTCATGACTTATTTACATGAAAACAAAATTACATATCCTTTATATCTAATCCATACACCAACGACCAAAAACACCTACAAACACTTTCATTCTTCAATTTTCTTCATCTAATTGATCTCTCTCAAGTTCTCTCTTCAAGTTCTAAGTGTTCTTCATATATTTTACAAGTTCTAGTTACATAAAATCAAGAATACTTTCAAGTTTGCTAGCTCACTTCCAATCTTGTGAGGTGATCATCCAACCTCAAGAAATCTTTGTTTCTTACAGTAGGTTATCATTCTAATACAAGGTAATAATCATATTCAAACTTTGGTTCAATTTCTATAACTATAACAATCTTATTTCAAGTGATGATCTTACTTGAACTTGTTTTCGTGTCATGATTCTGCTTCAAGAACTTCGAGCCATCCAAGGATCCGTTGAAGCTAGATCCATTTTTCTCTTTTCTAGTAGGTTTATCCAAGGAAATTAAGGTAGTAATGATGTTCATAACATCATACGATTCATACATATAAAGCTATCTTATTCGAAGGTTTAAACTTGTAATCACTAGAACATAGTTTAGTTAATTCTAAACTTGTTCGCAAACAAAAGTTAATCCTTCTAACTTGACTTTTAAAATCAACTAAACACATGTTCTATATCTATATGATATGCTAACTTAATGATTTAAAACCTGGAGACACGAAAAACACCGTAAAACCGGATTTACGCCGTCGTAGTAACACCGCGGGCTGTTTTGGGTTAGTTAATTAAAAACTATGATAAACTTTGATTTAAAAGTTGTTATTCTGAGAAAATGATTGTTATTATGAACATGAAACTATATCCAAAAATTATGGTTAAACTCAAAGTGGAAGTATGTTTTCTAAAATGGTCATCTAGACGTCGTTCTTTCGACTGAAATGACTACCTTTACAAAAATGACTTGTAACTTATTTTTCCGACTATAAACCTATACTTTTTCTGTTTAGATTCATAAAATAGAGTTCAATATGAAACCATAGCAATTTGATTCACTCAAAACGGATTTAAAATGAAGAAGTTATGGGTAAAACAAGATTGGATAATTTTTCTCATTTTAGCTACGTGAAAATTGGTAACAAATCTATTCCAACCATAACTTAATCAACTTGTATTGTATATTATGTAATCTTGAGATACCATAGACACGTATACAATGTTTCGACCTATCATGTCGACACATCTATATATATTTCGGAACAACCATAGACACTCTATATGTGAATGTTGGAGTTAGCTATACAGGGTTGAGGTTGATTCCAAAATATATATAGTTTGAGTTGTGATCAATACTGAGATACGTATACACTGGGTCGTGGATTGATTCAAGATAATATTTATCGATTTATTTCTGTACATCTAACTGTGGACAACTAGTTATAGGTTACTAACGAGGACAGCTGACTTAATAAACTTAAAACATCAAAATATATTAAAAGTGTTGTAAATATATTTTGAACATACTTTGATATATATGTATATATTGTTATAGGTTCGTGAATCAACCAGTGGCCAAGTCTTACTTCCCGACGAAGTAAAAATCTGTGAAAGTGAGTTATAGTCCCACTTTTAAAATCTAATATTTTTGGGATGAGAATACATGCAGGTTTTATAAATGATTTACAAAATAGACACAAGTACGTGAAACTACATTCTATGGTTGAATTATCGAAATCGAATATGCCCATTTTTATTAAGTCTGGTAATCTAAGAATTAGGGAACAGACACCCTAATTGACGCGAATCCTAAAGATAGATCTATTGGGCCTAACAAACCCCATCCAAAGTACCGGATGCTTTAGTACTTCGAAATTTATATCATATTCGAAGGGTGTCCCGGAATGATGGGGATATTCTTATATATGCATCTTGTTAATGCCGGTTACCAGGTGTTCACCATATGAATGATTTTTATCTCTATGTATGGGATGTGTATTGAAATATGAAATCTTGTGGTCTATTATTATGATTTGATATATATAGGTTAAACCTATAACTCACCAACATTTTTGTTGACGTTTTAAGCATGTTTATTCTCAGGTGATTATTAAGAGCTTCCGCTGTCGCATACTTAAATAAGGACGAGATTTTGGAGTCCATGCTTGTATGATATTGTGTAAAAACTGCATTCAAGAAACTTAATTTGTTGTAACATATTTTTATTGTAAACCATTATGTAATGGTCGTGTGTAAACAGGATATTTTAGATTATCATTATTTGATAATCTACGTAAAGCTTTTTAAACCTTTATTGATGAAATAAAGGTTATGGTTTGTTTTAAAATGAATGCAGTCTTTGAAAAACGTCTCATATAGAGGTCAAAACCTCGCAACGAAATCAATTAATATGGAACGTTTTTAATCAATAAGAACGGGACATTTCAGTTGGTATCCGAGCGTTGGTCTTAGAGAACCAGAATTTTGCATTAGTGTGTCCTATCGAGTTTGTTAGGATGCATTAGTGAGTCTGGACTTCGACCGTGTTTACTTGAAAAATGATTGCTTAAAAAATTTTGTTGAAAACTATATATTTTTAACATGTGAATATTATGTGATATATTAATCTCTTAACGTGTTTGATATTATGTGATAGATGTCTACCTCTATAACAAGTCCCATTGACTCACCTAATAATAATGAAGAGTCAAATGTAAATTGGAATGATTCGTGGACTGATTCACAAGTTCCCGAAGAGGAACCGGAAGAAGAGTCGGAATAGGAAGAAGAATCAGAACCGAAAGAAGAGGAACCGGAGGAGGAAATAGAACCGGTGGGGGAAATAATAAAACGGTTAAGTAAAAGAAAATCCTCAACCAATCGACCAAGGTTAATTATGGTCAATGGTGTTTCCGCCAAGGAAGCAAAATATTGGGAGGATTACCAATTCTCCGATGAATCGGATTCCAACGAGAATTCCGATGATGTTATAGAAATTACCCCAACTGAATTTAAAAAGGCAAAAGAAAATAATAAGGGAAAGGGCATAAAAATAGAGAAATCTAATTCCAACCCCGATGAACTTTATATGTATCGTCAACCCCCGAAGTCCTTAAGTTGTAACAATGACCCAGGAACCTCTAAACCACCAGGTTTTTCTAAACCGTTGTGGAAAATAACAGCTAGTATTAGGGGAACATCATATATCCCTAGAAACTTGGCAAAACGAACCAAAACCGAAGAAGAAGAAACAAGCGAGTCTGAATAAGATAGTTGTATTCGTGTTGTGTAATATATGTAATATAGTGTGCTTATGCTTTATGATATATGTAAAAATTGCTTGTATTAATAAGTATATTTTTTTTTATGAATCTAACTCTTGTCTATTTTACAGTATAAAAACACAAAATGGATAGACAACCCAATATTTTAAGAGACCTACCCGGAGACATGATTGATGAAATCTTTTCTAGAGTCGGTCAGAATTCTTCGAAACAACTATTTAAGGCGAGATCAGTTTGTAAGACATTCGAAGAACGTTCCAAGAATGCCTTGGTTTATAAAAGGCTTTCGTTCGAAAGATGGGGGATATCACATTGGGAAATCCATAAGTTACGATGTGTTTACTTTGACGCATATATTGCGGGGAACCCAAATGCTATTTTACGCAATGGGTTAAGAAATTATTTTGACTCAATATATCTGAATATTGGACTTCGTGATTTAGAAAAAGCGGCTAACATGCAACATAAAGAAACATGTTATGCTTACGGATTAGTAATGTTCGCTTCTCACCAAAGTGAGAACAAGAACATCGGGCTACAACTATTAAACAAAACGTTCCCACAAGTGACGGAGTCGGTAATTGGGATAAGAAATGAGGTTTTTAGATTGTTACGGGACTGTTGGACATTACGTAACCCTCGTCCCTTTGACGACATTACAACACGCTGTCTTATCAACGGCCATAACGGTTATGTTCCACAAGACCAAGGATGGGAAGTAGTCCTAGTAAAACCAGAATGCATGACTTGTTTCTGGACGTATGAATTACGTGTCTTTATTGCCTTTGCTGAACGACTTGTGTACTAGCTAGAATTATCTTCACAACTATCTTGTATCAAAGTTATTATGTGCTATATTTCATGCTTTATGTAAAATAAGCGGTATTGTAAGTTTGTAAAATATTGTATAAAAGTTTGAACGCGAAATATTATTATAATCAGTTTTTCATATAGAATTGTAGTAGTTGAATTGTATATCAGCTACTAAGTATGAACTTAACGGGTAGGTACTACCCGAATTTAAACTTATAAAACGCTAATATGAAGAAAAAGCTTTTATAAATGAGTTCATATTATGCTACGAAATACTATTAACTACTCTTAATATTCTGTATGATTAACTTGTTCCATTTGATAATTTGGAGGAAATGGCACCGACTACTCGACACACCGTGAATATGAATGAAGAGGAATTCCGTACTTTTCTAGCTTCAAACATAGCCGCAGTACAGGCTGCGCTACATACCAACAATAGCCTTGGATCTAGCAGTACAGGAAATCGTGTAGGATGCACCTACAAAGAATTCACTGCCTGCAAACCTTTGGAATTTGATGGAACCGAAGGACCGATCGGATTGAAACGGTGGACCGAGAAGGTCGAATCGATGTTTGCCATAAGTAAGTGTACTGAAGAGGACAAAGTGAAGTACGCTACGCATACCTTCACAGGTTCTGTGTTAACATGGTGGAATACCTATCTAGAGCAAGTGGGACAAGACGATGCGTACGCACTACCATGGTCAGCATTCAAGCACTTGATGAACGAGAAGTACCTTCCTAGAACCGAGGTCAATAAGCTCAAGACAGAACTTAGAGGGTTACGAACCCAAGGATTTGATATTACCACGTACGAAAGACGATTCACAGAATTGTGCCTATTGTGTCCGGGAGCATTCGAAGATGAGGAAGAGAAGATCGACGTGTTTGTGAAAGGATTACCGGAAAGAATCCAAGAAGATATAAGTTCACACGAGCCCGCCTCCATACAACAGGCATGTAGAATGGCTCACAAACTAGTGAACCAGATTGAAGAAAGAATTAAAGAACAGACTGCTGAAGAGGCCAATGTGAAGCAAGTCAAAAGAAAGTGGGAGGAAAATGGTGATAAGAATCACCAATATAACAACAACAACAATTAAAACAATAATCGCAACAATTATCCCAACAATCGCAACATCAATCGCAACTACAACAAACGGCCCAACAACAACAACAACAACAGCAACTACAACAATCATCCCAACAACAATAATAACCGCAACAACAACAACAATCAGAAGCAGCTATGCCAAAGGTGTGAAAAGTATCACTTGGGGTTCTGCACCAAATTTTGCAACAAGTGTAAAAGAAATGGTCATAGCGCGGCGAAGTGTGAGGTCTACGGACCAGGGGTTAATAGAACGAAAGGAACAAATGGTGTCGGAACGAGTAATGGCGGAGCAAGTAGTGTCGGAGCAAGTTATGCCAATGTAGTTTGTTATAAATGTGGAAAACCGGGCCACATTATTAGAAATTGCCCGAACCAGGAGAACACGAATGGACAAGGCCGCGGAAGAGTTTTCAATATTAATGCGGCAGAGGCACAGGAAGACCCGGAGCTTGTTACGGGTACGTTTCTTATTGACAATAAATCTGCTTACGTTTTATTTGATTCGGGTGCGGATAGAAACTATATGAGTAGAGATTTTTGTGCTAAATTAAGTTGTCCATTGACGCCTTTGGATAGTAAATTTTTACTCGAATTAGCAAATGGTAAATTAATTTCAGCAGATAATATATGTCGGAATCGAGAAATTAAACTGGTTAGCGAAACATTTAAGATTGACTTGATACCAGTAGAGTTAGGGAGTTTTGATGTGATAATCGGTATGGACTGGTTGAAAGAAGTGAAAGCAGAGATCGTTTGTTATAAAAATGCAATTCGCATTATACGAGAAAAAGGAAAACCCTTAATGGTGTACGGAGAAAAGGGCAACACGAAGCTACATCTTATTAGTAATTTGAAGGCACAAAAACTAATAAGAAAAGGTTGCTATGCTGTTCTAGCACACGTCGAGAAAGTACAAACTGAAGAAAAGAGCATCAATGATGTTCCCGTCGCAAAAGAATTTCCCGATGTATTTCCGAAAGAATTACCGGGATTACCCCCACATCGATCCGTTGAATTTCAAATAGATCTTGTACCAGGAGCTGCACCAATAGCTCGTGCTCCTTACAGACTCGCACCCAGCGAGATGAAAGAACTGCAAAGCCAATTACAAGAACTTTTAGAGCGTGGTTTCATTCGACCAAGCACATCACTGTGGGGAGCTCCTGTTTTGTTTGTCAAGAAGAAAGATGGTACATTCAGGTTGTGTATCGACTACCGAGAGTTAAACAAACTTACCATCAAGAACCGCTACCCACTACCGAGAATCGACGACTTATTTGATCAACTACAAGGCTCGTCTGTTTATTCAAAGATTGACTTACGTTCCGGGTATCATCAAATGCGGGTGAAAGAAGATGATATTCCAAAGACTGCTTTCAGAACACGTTACGGTCATTACGAGTTTATGGTCATGCTGTTTGGTTTAACTAATGCACCAGCTGTGTTCATGGACCTTATGAACCGAGTGTGTAGACCATACCTTGACAAGTTTGTCATTGTTTTCATTGATGACATACTTATTTACTCAAAGAATGACCAAGAACACGGTGAACATTTGAGAAAGGTGTTAGAAGTATTGAGGAAGGAAGAATTGTACGCTAAGTTTTCAAAGTGTGCATTTTGGTTGGAAGAAGTTCAATTCCTCGGTCACATAGTGAACAAAGAAGGTATTAAGGTGGATCCGGCAAAGATAGAAACTGTTGAAAAGTGGGAAACCCCGAAAACTCCGAAACACATACGCCAGTTTTTAGGACTAGCTGGTTATTACAGAAGGTTCATCCAAGACTTTTCCAGAATAGCAAAACCCTTGACTGCATTAACGCATAAAGGGAAGAAATTTGAATGGAATGATGAACAAGAGAAAGCATTTCAGTTATTGAAGAAAAAGCTAACTACGGCACCTATATTGTCATTGCCTGAAGGGAATGATGATTTTGTGATTTATTGTGACGCATCAAAGCAAGGTCTCGGTTGTGTATTAATGCAACGAACGAAGGTGATTGCTTATGCGTCTAGACAATTGAAGATTCACGAACAAAATTATACGACGCATGATTTGGAATTAGGCGCGGTTGTTTTTGCATTAAAGACTTGGAGACACTACTTATATGGGGTCAAAAGTATTATATATACCGACCACAAAAGTCTTCAACACATATTTAATCAAAAACAACTGAATATGAGGCAGCGTAGGTGGATTGAATTATTGAATGATTACGACTTTGAGATTCGTTACCACCCGGGGAAGGCAAATGTGGTAGCCGATGCCTTGAGCAGGAAGGACAGAGAACCCATTCGAGTAAAATCTATGAATATAATGATTCATAATAACCTTACTACTCAAATAAAGGAGGCGCAACAAGGAGTTTTAAAAGAGGGAAATTTAAAGGATGAAATACCCAAGGGATCGGAGAAGCATCTTAATATTCGGGAAGACGGAACCCGGTATAGGGCTGAAAGGATTTGGGTACCAAAATTTGGAGATATGAGAGAAATGGTACTTAGAGAAGCTCATTAAACCAGATACTCAATACATCCTGGAACGGGGAAGATGTACAAGGATCTCAAGAAACATTTTTGGTGGCCGGGTATGAAAGTCGATGTTGCTAAATACGTAGGAGAATGTTTGACGTGTTCTAAGGTCAAAGCTGAGCATCAGAAACCATCAGGTCTACTTCAACAACCCGAAATCCCGGAATGGAAATGGGAAAACATTACCATGGATTTCATCACTAAATTGCCAAGGACTGCAAGTGGTTTTGATACTATTTGGGTAATAGTTGATCGTCTCACCAAATCAGTACACTTCCTGCCAATAAGAGAAGATGACAAGATGGAGAAGTTAGCACGACTGTATTTGAAGGAAGTCGTCTCCAGACATGGAATACCAATCTCTATTATCTCTGATAGGGATGGTAGATTTATTTCAAGATTCTGGCAGACATTACAGCAAGCATTAGGAACTCGTCTAGACATGAGTACTGCCTATCATCCACAAACTGATGGGCAGAGCGAAAGGACGATACAAACGCTTGAAGACATGCTACGAGCATGGGTTATTGATTTCGGAAACAGTTGGGATCGACATCTACCGTTAGCAAAATTTTCCTACAACAACAGCTACCATTCAAACATTGAGATGGCGCCGTTTGAAGCACTTTATGGTAGAAAGTGTAGGTCTCCGATTTATTGGAGTGAAGTGGGGGATAGACAGATTACGGGTCCGGAGATTATACAAGAAACTACCGAGAAGATCATCCAAATTCAACAACGGTTGAAAACCGCCCAAAGTCGACAAAAGAGCTACGCTGACATTAAAAGAAAAGATATAGAATTTGAAATTGGAGAGATGGTCATGCTTAAAGTTGCACCTTGGAAAGGCGTTGTTCGATTTGGTAAACGTGGGAAATTAAATCCAAGGTATATTGGACCATTCAAGATTATTGATCGTGTCGGACCAGTAGCTTACCGACTTGAGTTACCTCAACAACTCGCGGCTGTACATAACACTTTCCACGTCTCGAATTTGAAGAAATGTTTTGCTAAAGAAGATCTCACTATTCCGTTAGATGAAATCCAAATCAACAAAAAACTTCAATTCATCGAAGAACCCGTCGAAATAATGGATCGTGAGGTTAAAAGACTTAAGCAAAACAAGATACCAATTGTTAAGGTTCGATGGAATGCTCGTAGAGGACCCGAGTTCACCTGGGAGCATGAAGATCAGATGAAGAAGAAATACCCGCATCTATTTCCAGAAGATTCGTCAACACCTTCAACAGCTTAAAATTTCGGGACGAAATTTATTTAACGGGTAGGTACTGTAGTGACCCGAACTTTTCCATGTTTATATATATTAATTGAGATTGATATTTACATGATTAAATGTTTCCAACATGTTAAGCAATCAAACTTGTTAAGACTTGATTAATTGAAATATGTTTCATATAGACAATTGACCACCCAAGTTGACCGGTGATTCACGAACGTTAAAACTTGTAAAAACTATATGATGACATATATATGGATATATATATAGTTAACATGATACTATGATAAGTAAACATATCATTAAGTATATTAACAATGAACTACATATGTAAAAACAAGACTACTAACTTAATGATTTTTAAACGAGACATATATGTAACGATTATCGTTGTAAAGACATTTAATGTATATATATCATATTAAGAGATATTCATACATGATAATATCATGATAATATAATAATTTCAAATCTCATTTGATATTATAAACATTGGGTTAACAACATTTAACAAGATCGTTAACCTAAAGGTTTCAAAACAACACTTACATGTAACGACTAACGATGACTTAACGACTCAGTTAAAATGTATATACATGTAGTGTTTTAATATGTATTTATACACTTTTGAAAGACTTCAATACACTTATCAAAATACTTCTACTTAACAAAAATGCTTACAATTACATCCTCGTTCAGTTTCATCAACAATTCTACTCGTATGCACCCGTATTCGTACTCGTACAATACACAGCTTTTATATGTATGTACTATTGGTATATACACTCCAATGATCAGCTCTTAGCAGCCCATGTGAGTCACCTAACACATGTGGGAACCATCATTTGGCAACTAGCATGAAATATCTCATAAAATTACAAAAATATGAGTAATCATTCATGACTTATTTACATGAAAACAAAATTACATATCCTTTATATCTAATCCATACACCAACGACCAAAAACACCTACAAACACTTTAATTCTTCAATTTTCTTCATCTAATTGATCTCTCTCAAGTTCTATCTTCAAGTTCTAAGTGTTCTTCATATATTCTACAAGTTCTAGTTACATAAAATCAAGAATACTTTCAAGTTTGCTAGCTCACTTCTAATCTTGTGAGGTGATCATCCAACCTCAAGAAATCTTTGTTTCTTACAGTAGGTTATCATTCTAATACAAGGTAATAATCATATTCAATCTTTGGTTCAATTTCTATAACTATAACAATCTTATTTCAAGTGATGATCTTACTTGAACTTGTTTTCGTGTCATGATTCTGCTTCAAGAACTTCGAGCCATCCAAGGATCCGTTGAAGCTAGATCCATTTTTCTCTTTTCCAGTAGGTTTATCCAAGGAAATTAAGGTAGTAATGATGTTCATAACATCATTCGATTCATACATATAAAGCTATCTTATTCGAAGGTTTAAACTTGTAATCACTAGAACATAGTTTAGTTAATTCTAAACTTGTTCGCAAACAAAAGTTAATCCTTCTAACTTGACTTTTAAAATCAACTAAACACATGTTCTATATCTATATGATATGCTAACTTAATGATTTAAAACCTGGAGACACGAAAAACACCGTAAAACCGGATTTACGCCGTCGTAGTAACACCGCGGGCTGTTTTGGGTTAGTTAATTAAAAACTATGATAAACTTTGATTTAAAAGTTGTTATTCTGAGAAAATTATTGTTATTATGAACATGAAACTATATCCAAAAATTATGGTTAAACTCAAAGTGGAAGTATGTTTTCTAAAATGGTCATCTAGACGTCGTTCTTTGGACTAAAATGACTACCTTTACAAAAATGACTGGTAACTTATTTTTCCGACTATAAACCTATAATTTTTCTGTTTAGATTCATAAAATAGAGTTCAATATGCAACCATAGCAATTTGATTCACTCAAAACGGATTTAAAATGAAGAAGTTATGGGTAAAACAAGATTGGATAATTTTTCTCATTTTAGCTACGTGAAAATTGGTAACAAATCTATTCCAACCATAACTTAATCAACTTGTATTGTATATTATGTAATCTTGAGATACCATAGACACGTATACAATGTTTCGACCTATCATGTCGACACATCTATATATATTTCGGAACAACCATAGACACTCTATATGTGAATGTTGGAGTTAGCTATACAGGGTTGATGTTGATTCCAAAATATATATAGTTTGAGTTGTGATCAATACTGAGATACGTATACACTGGGTCGTGGATTGATTCAAGATAATATTTATCGATTTATTTCTGTACATCTAACTGTGGACAACTAGTTATAGGTTACTAACGAGGACAGCTGACTTAATAAACTTAAAACATCAAAATATATTAAAAGTATTGTAAATATATTTTGAACATACTTTGATATATATGTATATATTGTTATAGGTTCGTGAATCAACCAGTGGCCAAGTCTTACTTCCCGACGAAGTAAAAATCTGTGAAAGTGAGTTAGAGTCCCACTTTTAAAATCTAATATTTTTGGGATGAGAATACATGCAGGTTTTATAAATGATTTACAAAATAGACACAAGTACGTGAAACTACATTCTATGGTTGAATTATCGAAATCGAATATGCCCCTTTTTATTAAGTCTGGTAATCTAAGAATTAGGGAACAGACACCCTAATTGACGCGAATCCTAAAGATAGATCTATTGGGCCTAACAAACCCCATCCAAAGTACCGGATGCTTTAGTACTTCGAAATTTATATCATATTCGAAGGGTGTCCCGGAATGATGGGGATATTCTTATATATGCATCTTGTTAATGTCGGTTACCAGGTGTTCACCATATGAATGATTTTTATCTCTATGTATGGGATGTGTATTGAAATATGAAATCTTGTGGTCTATTATTATGATTTGATATATATAGGTTAAACCTATAACTCACCAACATTTTTGTTGACGTTTTAAGCATGTTTATTCTCAGGTGATTATTAAGAGCTTCCGCTGTCGCATACTTAAATAAGGACGAGATTTGGAGTCCATGCTTGTATGATATTGTGTAAAAACTGCATTCAAGAAACTTATTTTGTTGTAACATATTTGTATTGTAAACCATTATGTAATGGTCGTGTGTAAACAGGATATTTTAGATTATCATTATTTGATAATCTACGTAAAGCTTTTTAAACCTTTATTGATGAAATAAAGGTTATGGTTTGTTTTAAAATGAATGCAGTCTTTGAAAAACGTCTCATATAGAGGTCAAAACCTCGCAACGAAATCAATTAATATGGAACGTTTTTAATCAATAAGAACGGGACATTTCATTTGTTAGGCCCAATAGATCTATCTTTAGGATTCGCGTCAATTAGGGTGTCTGTTCCCTAATTCTTAGATTACCAGACTTAATAAAAAGGGGCATATTCGATTTCAATAATTCAACCATAGAATGTAGTTTCACGTACTTGTGTCTATTTTGTAAATCATTTATAAAACCTGCATGTATTCTCATCCCAAAAATATTAGATTTTTAAAAGTGGGACTATAACTCACTTTCACAGATTTTTACTTCGTCGGGAAGTAAGACTTGGCCACTGGTTGATTCACGAACCTATAACAATATATACATATATATGAAAGTATGTTCAAAATATATTTACAACACTTTTAATATATTTTGATGTTTTAAGTTTATTAAGTCAGCTGTCCTCGTTAGTAACCTACAACTAGTTGTCCACAGTTAGATGTACAGAAATAAATCGATAAATATTATCTTGTATCAATCCACAACCCAGTGTATACGTATTTCAGTATTGATCACAACTCAAACTATATATATTTTGGAATCAACCTCAACCCTGTATAGCTAACTCCAATATTCACATATAAAGTGTCTATGGTTGTTCCGAAATATATATAGATGTGTCGACATGATCGGTCGAAACATTGTATACGTGTCTATCGTATCTCAAGATTACATAATATACAATACAAGTTGATTAAGTTATGGTTGGAATAGATTTGTTACCAATTTTCACGTAGCTAAATTGAGAAAAATTATCCGATCTTGTTTTACCCATAACTTCTTCATTTTAAACCCGTTTTGAGTGAATCAAATTGCTATGGTTTCATATTGAACTCTATTTTATGAATCTAAACAGAAAAAGTATAGTTTTATAGTCGGAAAAATAAGTTACAAGTCATTTTTGTAAAGGTAGTCATTTCAGTCGAAAGTACGACGTCTAGATGACCATTTTAGAAAACATACTTCCACTTTGAGTTTAACCATAATTTTAGGATATAGTTTCATGTTCATAATAAAAATCATTTTCCCAGAATAACAACTTTTAAATCAAAGTTTATCATAGTTTTTAATTAACTAACCCAAAATAGCCCGCGGTGTTACTACGACTGCGTAAATCCGGTTTTACGGTATTTTTCGTGTTTCCAGGTTTTAAATCATTAAGTTAGCATATCATATAGATATAGAACATGTGTTTAGTTTATTTTAAAAGTCAAGTTAGAAGGATTAACTTTTATTTGCGAACAAGTTTAGAATTAACTAAACTATGTTCTAGTGATTACAAGTTTAAACCTTCGAATAAGATAGCTTTATATGTATGAATCGAATGATGTTATGAACATCATTACTACCTCAAGTTCCTTGGATAAACCTACTGGAAATGAGAAAAATAGTTCTAGCTTCAAAGGATCCTTGGATGGCTTGAAAGTTCTTGAAGCAGAATCATGACACGAAAACAATTTCAAGTAAAATTTCCATTCGAAATAAGATTCTTATAGTTATAGAAATTGAATTAAAGTTTGAATATGATTATTACCTTGTATTAGAAAGATAACCTACTGTAAGTAACAAAGGTTTCTTGATCTTGGATGATTACTTGGAATGGATTTAGAAAACTTGGAAGTAAACTTGCAATATTGGAAGTATTATTGATTTTATGAAACTAGAACTTTTGGAATTTATGAAGAACACTTAGAACTTGAAGATAGAACTTGAGAGAGATCAATTAGATGAAGAAAATTGAAGAATGAAAGTGTTTGTAGGTATTTTTAGTCGTTGGTGTATGGATTAGATATAAAGGATATGTAATTTTGTTTTCATGTAAATAAGTCATGAATGATTACTCATGTTTTTGTAATTTTATGAGATATTTCATGCTAGTTGCCAAATGATGGTTCCCACATGTGTTAGGTGACTCACATGGGCTGCTAAGATCTGATCATTGGAGTGTATATACCAATAGTACATACATCTAAAAGCTGTGTATTGTACGAGTACGAATACGGGTGCATACGAGTAGAATTATTGATGAAACTGATCGAGGATGTAATTGTAAGCATTTTTGTTAAGTAGAAGTATTTTGATAAGTGTCTTGACGTCTTTCAAAAGTGTATGAATACATATTAAAACACTACATGTATATACATTTTAACTGAGTCGTTAAGTCATCGTTAGTCGTTACATGTAAATGTTGTTTTGAAACCTTTAGGTTAACGATCTTGTTGAATGTTGTTAACCCATTATTTATTATAACAAATGAGATGTAAAATTGTTATATTATCATGATGTTATGATATATAATATATCTTAGTATGATATATATACAGTTAAATGTCGTTACAACGATAATCGTTACATATATGTCTCGTTTCGAAATCATTAAGTTAGTTGTCTTATTTTTACATATGTATTTCATTGTTAATACACTTAATAATATATTTACTTATCATTTAACATAATTAACCAAGTGTATCAATATCTTAATATGATTCATATGTACCTAGTAAGACGTTGTTATAACGATAATCGTTATATATATCGTTTTCGAGTTTCTTAAATTAATAGTCTCATTTTTATGTATATAACTCATTGTTAAAATACCTAATGAGATACATACTTATAATAAAATCATGTTAACTATATATATAACCATATATATGTCATCGTATAGTTTTTACAAGTTTTAACATTCGTGAATCACCGGTCAACTTGGGTGGTCAATTGTCTATATGAAACATATTTCAATTAATCAAGTCTTAACAAGTTTGATTACTTAACATGTTGGAAACACTTAATCATGTAAATAACAATTTCATTTAATATATATATATAAACATGGAAAAGTTCGGGTCACTACAGTACCTACCCGTTAAATAAATTTGGTCCCGAAATTTTAAGCAGTTGGAGGTGTTGACGTATCTTCTGGAAATAAATGCGGGTATTTCTTCTTCATCTGATCTTCACGCTCCCAGGTGAACTCGGGTCCTCTACGAACATTCCATCGAACCTTAACAATCGGTATCTCGTTTTGTTTAAGTCTCTTAACCTCACGATCCATTATTTCAATGGGTTCTTCAATGAATTGAAGTTTTTCATTGATTTGGATTTCGTCCAACTGAATAGTGAGATCTTCTTTAGCAAAACATTTCTTCAAATTTGAGACGTGGAAAGTGTTATGTACAGCCGCGAGTTGTTGAGGTAGCTCCAGTTGGTAAGCTACTGGTCCGACACGATCTATAATCTTGAATGGTCCAATGTACCTTGGATTTAGTTTCCCCCGTTTACCAAATCGAACAACGCCTTTCCAAGGTGAAACCTTAAGCATGACCATTTCTCCAATTTCAAACTCTATATCTTTTCTTTTACTGTCCGCGTAGCTCTTTTGTTGACTCTGGGCGGTTTTCAACCGTTGTTGAATTTGGATGATCTTCTCAGTAGTTTCTTGTATTATCTCCTGACCCGTAATCTGTCTATCCCCCACTTCACTCCAACAAATCGGAGACCTGCACTTTCTACCATAAAGTGCTTCAAACGGAGCCTTCTCAATGCTTGAATGGTAGCTATTGTTGTAGGAAAATTCTGCTAACGGTAGATGTCGATCCCAACTATTTCCGAAATCAATAACACATGCTCGTAGCATGTCTTCAAGCGTTTGTATCGTCCTTTCACTCTGCCCATCAGTTTGTGGATGATAGGCAGTACTCATGTCTAGACGAGTTCCTAATGCTTGCTGTAATGTCTGCCAGAATCTTAAAATAAATCTGCCATCCCTATCAGAGATAATAGAGATTGGTATTCCATGTCTGGAGATGACTTCTGTAACATCCCGCGTTTTTCCGTTAAATTTATTTTTTTAACACCGTCTTTTTCTTTTAAATAATACCTTTCGTTATTTAAATTCATAGTTTCCGTGAGTAACGTTCATTATATTCCCGCTATTTAATTATAATATCACTCGGTTACTCGAGCGTTTTAAAAATATTCGATCGGTTAAATCCCGCACCCGCTTTGAAACTCGAGGGACCGGAGTTGCCAAATGGGCAAACTAGTTGACTAGGTCAACTAGTCAACCCATTTTTCCACCATTTCCATCATCTCCCTCTCTCTCTCTTTCTCTCTTTCTAGCAAGAACACACAAACCCCAACTTCATAAATTCATCATCTAAATTCGGATCGGGAAGCAAACTTCAAAACAAATTACATATTCGTGATCCTCTCTTCATCCTCTACAATTTGATACCAACTTCATCTCGTTTGGGTAACATTTCTAAAACTCTAGATTTCTATAAATTCGTGTTTTTGACTTGAAATTGTGTTAGTTAGTGTCTATGGCTCGTAGGGATGTCGTGTATGTAATTTGTATGCTCGTTCTTCGTGTTTTGAAAATATGACATGAACACCCAAATGGGTCTAGCTAAATCTTGAGTTTTGGTTGCTCAAATGATGTTATAAGATAAAGTGTATGTGTTAAAAGTGTTAGTTACTTCCTTAGCTTCGTTTTGATATGTTGGATGATGAAAAACTAGCTCAATAACATGAAATGTGTTTTTTTTGGTGAATCGATTATCGTTTTGGTAGGAACTTGATGCGGTTGAATGCTAGTTGAGACACTTGTTGAATGTATGCTAGTTAACTAGTTAAATTGTATGCGTAAATAGCTTCGAAATGGTGTGATGTATACTAGCGTTTGATTAGTGAATCATAAGTCTCATTTGTGTCGAAATTGATTTTGAAACGATAACGTGGCTAGTGATTTTGACGTAGTAAATGTTTATTGAAACTTGGAATATGCGTCTAGTTGCAATGTATGCGTTATTACCTTCAAAACGGCATATCATTTGTATGTTAAAAGTTCCCGAATCATAAAATACGTTTTACGAACTTGAAACTTTGATTTTGAACGTTTAATGATCATTTGATGAGGTTTTCATTGTTGTTAATGATGGATTTGATTCATGAAATGTGTTTAGTTGTATTCCTCTTTAAATTACCTTTCCAACGATATAAGATACGTGTTTTGAATGTTAACGAGTCAAAAGTTATGATCGTTTGAAGTTGAAATCGTATAAGTGAAAACTGCCCCAGAATTGCTGATACAGCTGCAGATGCGGCGCATCTGCCTCAGATGCGGCGCATCTGAGGCAGACTGCCCAAAAATGTCAATTTTCGCTTAATTCTAAGTATGCTACACACCCCCGATCAACATGAAACTTGGACAACATGCTCATATATGATTTCTAAGCTTAGGAAAATAGTTCGGGACCCGACCCGACCCCGTTGACTTTTTCGTTGACTTTGACCAAGTTTGACTTTTATTCAAACTTAACAAAACACTTATGCAAATGTTCTAACATGCGTTCATACTTGATTCTTGCATGAAACTTGACAACGTGATTCACTTGCTATACTATTCGAGTCGTAACGAGCCATAGGACTAATTGAACACATTTCACCCGACCTTGTGTCGTAACCGGTTAATTGATATAACTTACTTGTTTAGGTCAAGGCTAAGCAACTTTCATGCACACGTTTACTTTGTGAAGTACTTTTATACTCGTGCACTCGAGGTGAGATCATAGACCCACCTTTTCAACAACTTTTTATACTTTTAAATTGTGGGCTGAGAAACATATACTTTGTTACATTTTGTACTACTTACTTTTATACTTTGAACACAAGTACAAGGAAAACAAACATTCCACAGCGAGTTAGAACAAAAATCCTCAATTCGATTATCATTAGTTACACTTGCAGGGTGTAAGCGAGAACTTATATTGTGTGGCCATACGGGTTTGACAAACCCTCATTTCGGACGGTTCGCTACCGTCTACGGATGAAATATATTTTCGGGAAACAGTGTATGTTCTAACACTATTGTGATGGGGTTCTATGGAAGGAAACGTTAAGTCTTGATAATTGGGTGCTCGCGAACCAACTTTTGGAATGCAACTTTTGGATGATCAATTTATGGAAATACTAAATCTTGTGGTTCAAAATATAACGTTTATTACAAACACCTATGATTTCACCAACGTTTTTCGTTGACAGTTTTCTATATGTTTCTCAGGTTCATACATGGCTATTTGATACATGCTTCCGCGTACATTCATACTTGCTTGGGGTCAAGCATACATGCATACACTCTGATTATTTGCTTGGAGTCAAGATACATACATACATACGCTAGTGATAGCACCATTGGATTCAAACTTTTGTTTACATACTTACGCTATTTATAGCAACTGTGTTTTTCAACTTATATTATGTCGCAAGTTATTTCATGTATACTTTATGACTTTTGTAAACTTAGACTTGTTGTCGAACGGTTTTGTAAACTAAACTTGCAAGTCTTGTACCTTTCAAATGAATGCGACATAATTTTGGTCAAACGAGTCTCATATAGGGACTACGACCACGCAACGAGACCTAAGTTAACGGCGCCGTCAATAACGGTTTTGGACGGGTCGTTACAAGTGGTATCAGAGCGTTGGTTGTAGGGAACTAGGACGTGCATTAGTGTGTCTAACGGAGTCGTTAGGACGCATTAGTGAGTCTAGACTACAACCGGATAGTTAGCCATTGCATTCTGACATACATTTGCTATAGATAGCACTTACTTGACTACTTGTGCATTATACTTGAATCATTCTTAGGCAAACTTTTTAATGGTACCCAACCTTCATCATACGAACTCGTATTCCGCCACTTTTTGGTAACACACGTGAATTCAAGGTTTATACGCGTACGGATGACCATGACTTCGTTGGTCACTCTAGTTCGGGAATTCTGACTCCTTGGTTGTTATCCACCCCGTCTCATCTTACTATCCATGAATATTGTAAAGTCACTGTCACTACTCTAGATGAGTATCGTCATCACCATTTATCGCTACGGTTGCGTATTACTTGTTATCATGACTCGTTACTCTTTTCATACCTAAATACAATATTGTCTGACTCGAACCACATTGACGTGAACAATCATTTATACACTTCCCACGGGGAAACGCTTCTTTAGAGTTGTAGAAACTATTTCGATTTAATACGAGTCACGTTTGAGACGTCGTTACATTTTGTTCATTTTAGATTTTCGCGATGACACGAACTTGAATCTATAGAGTGATGTGGGGATGGAGGTATGAGTTAGCGTAATATAACGACACTCGATCAACGTGGTTATATTACGGTAAGACATACCAAAGTTCTAGTGACACGTGATGGTGGTTAGACTCGATCAACCTAAACACCACCATGTGCCATGTACATGACTTCATCTTTTCAGGGTTGGACATCCGAAAACTCCGAGAATATTTATAACAACCATACCGGGGACACACTTTCGAATATTGTCGAACCATATTTATGTTTCCGAATGAATGACGAATTCTTTCAACTTCAATTTTACTTGAGAAAAGTATTTTCCTTTAGCTTAATCCTCGTACTACAATGATCTTCATTCGAGTTTTAACGTCACACCTTTTGAAACCACATGTGACCGGAAACGTCATTCTCCTTTGACGAACCAAGTAAACGATGATCAATTCACCGGGGCCGAGTTTATTCATGAGCAACCGAGAAAATTTATTCATATTCAGGTAAAACCCTACGCGACTCGTAATCACCAAGAGCTACGCCGATGTTAGGCGTAAACATTTCAAATTCCACGTGGGAAACCGCGTCACGTTAAGAGTCGCACCTTGGAAAGGTGAAATCCGTTTCGGGAAAACGTAGGAAGCTAAATCCGCGATATTTGATCCTTTAAATTCTTGGGGTGTTTTGGACCCGTCGCTAGCCGTTTAGACTTTTCCGACTCATTTTGGGTCTCCGTTTATCCTACATTTGATGTATCAACTCAAAGACGTGTTTTGCGAAACGAGAACTTGTTATCTCCTTCGATGAACTCACTATCGACGATAAACCTCACTTCCTAGGAGGACCGGTTGAAACCATGAATCATGGAAGCCAAACCTTAAAACAACATATGATCCCGACCGTCAAAATTCGTGGAAATACTCAAGGACGTACCTTCACTTATTCGTAGAATTTACAACGCAAGATCTCGAGTAAGATTCAACAACTACTACTTCCAACTAAATTTCGGGACGAAATTTCTTTTGAGGTGTGGATAATGTAACATCCCGCGTTTTTCCGTTAAATTTATTTTTTTAACACCGTCTTTTTCTTTTAAATAATACCTTTCGTTATTTAAATTCATAGTTTCCGTGAGTAACGTTCATTATATTCCCGCTATTTAATTATAATATCACTCGGTTACTCGAGCGTTTTAAAAATATTCGATCGGTTAAATCCCGCACCCGCTTTGAAACTCGAGGGACCGGAGTTGCCAAATGGGCAAACTAGTTGACTAGGTCAACTAGTCAACCCATTTTTCCACCATTTCCATCATCTCCCTCTCTCTCTCTTTCTCTCTTTCTAGCAAGAACACACAAACCCCAACTTCATAAATTCATCATCTAAATTCGGATCGGGAAGCAAACTTCAAAACAAATTACATATTCGTGATCCTCTCTTCATCCTCTACAATTTGATACCAACTTCATCTCGTTTGGGTAACATTTCTAAAACTCTAGATTTCTATAAATTCGTGTTTTTGACTTGAAATTGTGTTAGTTAGTGTCTATGGCTCGTAGGGATGTCGTGTATGTAATTTGTATGCTCGTTCTTCGTGTTTTGAAAATATGACATGAACACCCAAATGGGTCTAGCTAAATCTTGAGTTTTGGTTGCTCAAATGATGTTATAAGATAAAGTGTATGTGTTAAAAGTGTTAGTTACTTCCTTAGCTTCGTTTTGATATGTTGGATGATGAAAAACTAGCTCAATAACATGAAATGTGTTTTTTTTGGTGAATCGATTATCGTTTTGGTAGGAACTTGATGCGGTTGAATGCTAGTTGAGACACTTGTTGAATGTATGCTAGTTAACTAGTTAAATTGTATGCGTAAATAGCTTCGAAATGGTGTGATGTATACTAGCGTTTGATTAGTGAATCATAAGTCTCATTTGTGTCGAAATTGATTTTGAAACGATAACGTGGCTAGTGATTTTGACGTAGTAAATGTTTATTGAAACTTGGAATATGCGTCTAGTTGCAATGTATGCGTTATTACCTTCAAAACGGCATATCATTTGTATGTTAAAAGTTCCCGAATCATAAAATACGTTTTACGAACTTGAAACTTTGATTTTGAACGTTTAATGATCATTTGATGAGGTTTTCATTGTTGTTAATGATGGATTTGATTCATGAAATGTGTTTAGTTGTATTCCTCTTTAAATTACCTTTCCAACGATATAAGATACGTGTTTTGAATGTTAACGAGTCAAAAGTTATGATCGTTTGAAGTTGAAATCGTATAAGTGAAAACTGCCCCAGAATTGCTGATACAGCTGCAGATGCGGCGCATCTGCCTCAGATGCGGCGCATCTGAGGCAGACTGCCCAAAAATGTCAATTTTCGCTTAATTCTAAGTATGCTACACACCCCCGATCAACATGAAACTTGGACAACATGCTCATATATGATTTCTAAGCTTAGGAAAATAGTTCGGGACCCGACCCGACCCCGTTGACTTTTTCGTTGACTTTGACCAAGTTTGACTTTTATTCAAACTTAACAAAACACTTATGCAAATGTTCTAACATGCGTTCATACTTGATTCTTGCATGAAACTTGACAACGTGATTCACTTGCTATACTATTCGAGTCGTAACGAGCCATAGGACTAATTGAACACATTTCACCCGACCTTGTGTCGTAACCGGTTAATTGATATAACTTACTTGTTTAGGTCAAGGCTAAGCAACTTTCATGCACACGTTTACTTTGTGAAGTACTTTTATACTCGTGCACTCGAGGTGAGATCATAGACCCACCTTTTCAACAACTTTTTATACTTTTAAATTGTGGGCTGAGAAACATATACTTTGTTACATTTTGTACTACTTACTTTTATACTTTGAACACAAGTACAAGGAAAACAAACATTCCACAGCGAGTTAGAACAAAAATCCTCAATTCGATTATCATTAGTTACACTTGCAGGGTGTAAGCGAGAACTTATATTGTGTGGCCATACGGGTTTGACAAACCCTCATTACGGACGGTTCGCTACCGTCTACGGATGAAATATATTTTCGGGAAACAGTGTATGTTCTAACACTATTGTGATGGGGTTCTATGGAAGGAAACGTTAAGTCTTGATAATTGGGTGCTCGCGAACCAACTTTTGGAATGCAACTTTTGGATGATCAATTTATGGAAATACTAAATCTTGTGGTTCAAAATATAACGTTTATTACAAACACCTATGATTTCACCAACGTTTTTCGTTGACAGTTTTCTATATGTTTCTCAGGTTCATACATGGCTATTTGATACATGCTTCCGCGTACATTCATACTTGCTTGGGGTCAAGCATACATGCATACACTCTGATTATTTGCTTGGAGTCAAGATACATACATACATACGCTAGTGATAGCACCATTGGATTCAAACTTTTGTTTACATACTTACGCTATTTATAGCAACTGTGTTTTTCAACTTATATTATGTCGCAAGTTATTTCATGTATACTTTATGACTTTTGTAAACTTAGACTTGTTGTCGAACGGTTTTGTAAACTAAACTTGCAAGTCTTGTACCTTTCAAATGAATGCGACATAATTTTGGTCAAACGAGTCTCATATAGGGACTACGACCACGCAACGAGACCTAAGTTAACGGCGCCGTCAATAACGGTTTTGGACGGGTCGTTACAACTTCCTTTAAATACAGTCGTGCTAACTTCTCCATCTTGTCATCTTCTCTTATTGGCAGGAAGTGTGCTGATTTGGTGAGACGATCAACTATTACCCAAATAGTATCAAAACCACTTGCAGTCCTTGGAAATTTAGTGATGAAATCCATGGTAATGTTTTCCCATTTCCATTCCGGGATTTCGTGTTGTTGAAGTAGACTTGATGGTTTCTGATGCTCAGCTTTGACCTTAGAACACGTCAAACATTCTCCTACGTATTTAGCAACATCGGCTTTCATACCCGGCCACCAAAAATGTTTCTTGAGATCCTTGTACATCTTCCCCGTTCCAGAATGTATTGAGTATATGGTTTTATGAGCTTCTCTAAGTACCATTTCTCTCATATCTCCAAATTTTGGTACCCAAATCCTTTCAGCCCTATACCGGGTTCCGTCTTCCCGAATATTAAGATGCTTCTCCGATCCTTTGGGTATTTCATCCTTTAAATTTCCCTCTTTTAAAACTCCTTGTTGCGCCTCCTTTATTTGAGTAGTAAGGTTATTGTGAATCATTATATTCATAGATTTTACTCGAATGGGTTCTCTGTCCTTCCTGCTCAAGGCATCGGCTACCACATTTGCCTTCCCTGGGTGGTAACGAATCTCAAAGTCGTAATCATTCAACAATTCAATCCACCTACGCTGCCTCATATTTAGTTGTTTCTGATTAAATATGTGCTGAAGACTTTTGTGGTCGGTATATATAATACTTTTGACCCCATATAAGTAGTGCCTCCAAGTCTTTAATGCAAAAACAACCGCGCCTAATTCCAAATCATGCATCGTATAATTTTGTTCGTGAATCTTCAATTGTCTAGACGCATAAGCAATCACCTTCGTTCGTTGCATTAATACACAACCGAGACCTTGCTTTGATGCGTCACAATAAATCACAAAATCATCATTCCCTTCAGGCAATGACAATATAGGTGCCGTAGTTAGCTTTTTCTTCAATAACTGAAACGCTTTCTCTTGTTCATCCTTCCATTCAAATTTATTCCCTTTATGCGTTAATGCAGTCAAGGGTTTTGTTATTCTGGAAAAGTCTTGGATGAACCTTCTGTAGTAACCAGCTAGTCCTAAAAATTGGCGTATGTGTTTTGGAGTTTTCGGGGTATTCCACTTTTCAACAGTTTCTATCTTTGCCGGATCTACCTTAATACCTTCTTTGTTCACTATGTGACCGAGGAATTGAACTTCTTCCAACCAAAATGCACACTTTGAAAATTTAGCATACAATTCTTCCTTCCTCAATACTTCTAACACCTTTCTCAAATGTTCACCGTGTTCTTGGTCATTCTTTGAGTAAATAAGTATGTCATCAATGAAAACAATGACAAACTTGTCAAGGTATGGTCCACACACTCGGTTCATAAGGTCCATGAACACAGCTGGAGCATTAGTTAAACCAAACGGCATGACCATAAACTCGTAATGACCGTAATGTGTTCTGAAAGCAGTCTTTGGAATATCATCTTCTTTCACCCGCATTTGATGATACCCGGAACGTAAGTCAATCTTTGAATAAACAGACGAGCCTTGTAGTTGATCAAATAAGTCGTCGATTCTCGGTAGTGGGTAGCGGTTCTTGATGGTAAGTTTGTTCAACTCTCGGTAGTCGATACACAACCTGAATGTACCATCTTTCTTCTTGACAAACAAAACAGGAGCTCCCCACGGTGATGTGCTTGGTCGAATGAAACCACGCTCTAAAAGTTCTTGTAATTGGCTTTGCAGTTCTTTCATCTCGCTGGGTGCGAGTCTGTAAGGAGCACGAGCTATTGGTGCAGCTCCTGGTACAAGATCTATTTGAAATTCAACGGATCGATGTGGGGGTAATCCCGGTAATTCTTTCGGAAATACATCGGGAAATTCTTTTGCAATGAGAGCATCATTGATGCTCTTTTCTTCAGTTTGTACTTTCTCGACGTGTGCTAGAACAGCATAGCAACCTTTTCTTATTAGTTTTTGTGCCTTCAAATTACTAATAAGATGTAGCTTCGTGTTGCCCTTTTCTCCGTACACCATTAAGGGTTTTCCTTTTTCTCGTATAATGCGAATTGCATTTTTTTAACAAACGATCTCTGCTTTCACTTCTTTCAACCAGTCCATTCCGATTATCACATCAAAACTCCCTAACTCTACTGGTATCAAATCAATCTTAAATGTTTCGCTAACCAGTTTAATTTCTCGATTCCGACATATATTATCTGCTAAAATTAATTTACCATTTGCTAATTCGAGTAAAAATTTACTATCCAAAGGCATCAATGGACAACTTAATTTAGCACAAAAATCTCTACTCATATAGCTTCTATCTGCACTCGAATCAAATAAAACGTAAGCAGATTTATTGTCAATAAGAAACGTACCTGTAACAAGCTCCGGGTCTTCCTGTGCCTCTGTCGCATTAATATTGAAAACTCTTCTGCGGCCTTGTCCATTCGTGTTCTCCTGGTTCGGGCAATTTCTAATAATGTGGCCCGGTTTTCCACATTTATAACAAACTACATTGGCATAACTTGCTCCGACACTACTTGCTCCGCCATTACTCGTTCCGACACCATTTGTTCCTTTCGTTCTATTAACCCCTGGTCCGTAGACCTCACACTTCGCCGTGCTATGACCATTTCTTTTACACTTGTTGCAAAATTTGGTGCAGAACCCCGAGTGATACTTTTCACACCTTTGGCATAGCTGCTTCTGATTGTTGTTGTTGTTGTGGTTGTTGTGGTTATTATTGTTGTTGGGATGATTGTTGTAGTTGCTGTTGTTGTTGTTGTTGTTGTTGTTGGGCCGTTTGTTGTAGTTGCGATTGATGTTGCGATTGTTGGGATAATTGTTGCGATTATTGTTGTAATTGCTGTTGTTGTTGTATTGGTGATTCTTATCACCATTTTCCTCCCACTTTCTTTTGACTTGCTTCACATTGGCCTCTTCAGCAGTCTGTTCTTTAATTCTTTCTTCAATCTGGTTCACTAGTTTGTGAGCCATTCTACATGCCTGTTGTATGGAGGCGGGCTCGTGTGAACTTATATCTTCTTGGATTCTTTCCGGTAATCCTTTCACAAACACGTCGATCTTCTCTTCCTCATCTTCAACTGCTCCCGGACACAATAGGCACAATTCTGTGAATCGTCTTTCGTACGTGGTAATATCAAATCCTTGGGTTCGTAACCCTCTAAGTTCTGTCTTGAGCTTATTGACCTCGGTTCTGGGACGGTACTTCTCGTTCATCAAGTGCTTGAATGCTGACCACGGTAGTGCGTACGCATCGTCTTGTCCCACTTGCTCTAGATAGGTATTCCACCATGTTAACGCAGAACCTGTGAAGGTATGCGTAGCGTACTTCACTTTGTCCTCTTCAGTACACTTACTTATGGCAAACACCGATTCGACCTTCTCGGTCCACCGTTTCAATCCGATCGGTCCTTCGGTTCCATCAAATTCCAAAGGTTTGCAGGCAGTGAATTCTTTGTAGGTGCATCCTACACGATTTCCTGTACTGCTAGATCCAAGGTTATTGTTGGTATGTAGCGCAGCCTGTACTGCGGCTATGTTTGAAGCTAGAAAAGTACGGAATTCCTCTTCATTCATATTCACGGTGTGTCGAGTAGTCGGTGCCATTTCCTTCAAAATAGTCAAATGGAACAAGTTAATCATACAGAATATTAAGAGTAGTTAATAGTATTTCGTAGCATAATATGAACTCATTTATAAAAGCTTTTTCTTCATATTAGCGTTTTATAAGTTTAAATTCGGGTAGTACCTACCCGTTAAGTTCATACTTAGTAGCTAATATACAATTCAACTACTACAATTCTATATGAAAAACTGATTATAATAATATTTCGCGTTCAAACTTTTACACAATATTTTACAAACTTACAATACCGCTTATTTTACATATAGCATGAAATATAGCACACAACAAATTTGATACAAGATGGTTGTGAAGATAATTCTAGCTAGTACATAAGTCGTTCAGCAAAGGCAATAAAGACACGTAATTCATACGTTCAGAAACAAGTCATGCATTCTGGTTTTACTAGGATTACTTCCCATCCTTGGTCTTGTGGAACATAACCGTTATGGCCGTTGATAAGATAGCGTGTTGTAACGTCGTCAAAGGGACGAGGGTTACGTAATGTCCAACAGTCCCGTAACAATCTAAAAACCTCATTTCTTACCCCAATTACCGACTCCGTCACTTTTGGGAACGTTTTGTTTAATAGTTGTAGCCCGATGTTCTTGTTCTCACTTTAGTGAGAAGCGAACATTACTAATCCGTAAGCATAACATGCTTCTTTATGTTGCATATTAGCCGCTTTTTCTAAATCATGAAGTCCAATATACGGATATATTGAGTCAAAATAATTTCTTAACCCATTGCGTAAAATAGCATTTGGGTTCCCCGCAATATATGCGTCAAAGTAAACACATCGTAACTTATGGATTTCCCAATGTGATATCCCCCATCTTTCAAACGAAAGCCTTTTATAAACCAAGACATTCTTGGAACGTTCTTCGAATGTCTTACAAACCGATCTCGCCTTAAATAGTTGTGCCGAAGAATTCTGACCGACTCTAGACAAGATTTCATCAATCATGTCTCCGGGTAGGTCTCTTAAAATATTGGGTTGTCTATCCATTTTGTGTTTTTATACTGTAAAATAGACAAGAGTTAGATTCATAAAAAAAAAATACTTATTAATACAAGCAATTTTTACATATATCATAAAGCATAAGCACACTATATTACATATATTACAACACACGAATACAACTATCTTATTCTGACTAGCTTGTTTTTTCTTCTTCGGTTTTGGTTCGTTTACCAAGTTTCTAGGGATATATGATGTTCCCCTAATACGAGCCGCCGTTTTCCACATTTGTTTAGAAAAACCTGGTGGTTTAGAGGTTCCCGGGTCATTGTTACAACTTAAGGACTTCGGGGGTTGACGATACATATAAAGTTCATCGGGGTTGGAATTAGATTTCTCTATTTTTATGCCCTTTCCCTTATTATTTTCTTTTGCCTTTTTAAATTCAGTTGGGGTAATTTCTATAACATCATCCGAATTCTCGTCGGAATCCGATTCATCGGAGAATTGGTAATCCTCCCAATATTTTGCTTCCTTGGCGGAAACACTATTGACCATAATTAACCTTGGTCGGTTGGTTGAGGATTTTCTTTTACTTAACCGTTTTATTATTTCCCCCACCGGTTCTATTTCTTCATCCGGTTCCGATTCTTCTTCCGGTTCCGACTCTTCTTCCGGTTCCTCTTCGGGAACTTGTGAATCAGTCCACGAATCATTCCAATTTACATTTGACTCTTCATTATTATTAGGTTAGTCAATGGGACTTGTTCTAGAGGTAGACATCTATCGCATAATATCAAACACGTTAAGAGATTAATATATCACATAATATTCACATGTTAAAAATATATAGTTTCCAACAAAATTTGTTAAGCAATCATTTTTCAAGTAAACACGATCGAAGTCCAGACTCACTAATGCATCCTAACAAACTCGATAAGACACACTCATGCAAAATTCTGGTTCTCTAAGACCAACGCTCGGATACCAACTGAAATGTCCCGTTCTTATTGATTAAAAACGTTCCATATTAATTGATTTCGTTGCGAGGTTTTGACCTCTATATGAGACGTTTTTCAAAGACTGCATTCATTTTAAAACAAACCATAACCTTTATTTCATCAAAAAAGGTTTAAAAAGCTTTACGTAGATTTTCAAATAATGATAATCTAAAATATCCTGTTTACACACGACCATTACATAATGGTTTATAATACAAATATGTTACAACAAAATAAGTTTCTTGAATGCAGTTTTTACACAATATCATACAAGCATGGACTCCAAATCTCGTCCTTATTTAAGTATACGATAGCGGAAGCTCTTAATAATCACCTGAGAATAAACATGCTTAAAACGTCAACAAAAATGTTGGTGAGTTATAGGTTTAACCTATATATATCAAATCATAATAATAGACCACAAGATTTCATATTTCAATACACATCCCATACATAGAGATAAAAATCATTCATATGGTGAACACCTGGTAACCGACATTAACAAGATGCATATATAAGAATATCCCCATCATTCCGGGACACCCTTCGGATATGATATAAATTTCGAAGTACTAAAGCATCCGGTACTTTGGATGGGGTTTGTTAGGCCCAATAGATCTATCTTTAGGATTCGCGTCAATTAGGGTGTCTGTTCCCTAATTCTTAGATTACCAGACTTAATAAAAAGGGGCATATTCGATTTCGATAATTCAACCATAGAATGTAGTTTCACGTACTTGTGTCTATTTTGTAAATCATTTATAAAACCTGCATGTATTCTCATACCAAAAATATTAGATTTTAAAAGTGGGACTATAACTCACTTTCACAGATTTTTACTTCATCGGGAAGTAAGACTTGGCCACTGGTTGATTCACGAACCTATAACAATATATACATATATATCAAAGTATGTTCAAAATATATTTACAACACTTTTAATATCTTTTGATGTTTTAAGTTTATTAAATCAGCTGTCCTCGTTAGTAACCTACAACTAGTTGTCCACAGTTAGATATACAGAAATAAATCGATAAATATTATCTTGAATCAATCCACGACCCAGTGTATACGTATCTCAGTATTGATCACAACTCAAACTATACATATTTTGGAATCAACCTCAACCCTGTATAGCTAACTCCAACATTCACATATAGAGTGTCTATGGTTGTTCCGAAATATATATAGATGTGTCGACATGATAGGTCGAAACATTGTATACGTGTCTATGGTATCTCAAGATTACATAATATACAATACAAGTTGATTAAGTTATGGTTGGAATAGATTTGTTACCAATTTTCACGTAGCTAAAATGAGAAAAATTATCCAATCTTGTTTTACCCATAACTTCTTCATTTTAAATCCGTTTTGAGTGAATCAAATTGCTATGGTTTCATATTGAACTCTATTTTATGAATCTAAACAGAAAAAGTATAGGTTTATTGTCGGAAAAATAAGTTACAAGTCATTTTTGTAAAGGTAGTCATTTCAGTCGAAAGAACGACGTCTAGATGACCATTTTAGAAAACATACTTCCACTTTGAGTTTCACCATAATTTTTGGATATAGTTTCATGTTCATTATAATAATCATTTTCTCAGAATAACAACTTTTAAATCAAAGTTTATCATAGTCTTTAATTAACTAACCCAAAACAGCCCGCGGTGTTACTACGACGGCGTAAATCCAATTTTACGGTGTTTTTCGTGTTTCCAGGTTTTAAATCATTAAGTTAGCATATCATATAGATATAGAACATGTGTTTAGTTAATTTTAAAAGTCAAGTTAGAAGGATTAACTTTTGTTTGCGAACAAGTTAAGAATTAACTAAACTATGTTTTAGTGATTACGAGTTTAAACCTTCGAATAAGATAGTTTTATATATATGAATCGAATGATGTTATGAACATCATTACTACCTCAAGTTTAGTAGGTAAACCTACTGGAAGTGACAAGAAATGATCTAGCTTCAAAGGATCTTGGATGGCTTGAAAGTTCTTGAAGTAGGATCATGACACAAAAACAAGTTCAAGTAAGATTTTTACTCGAATTAAGATAGTTTATAGTTATAGAAATTGAATCAAAGTTTGAATATGAATATTACCTTAAATAAGAAAGATAACCTACTATATATAACAAAGGTTTCTTGATCTTAGATGATTACTTGGAATGGATTAGAAAGCTTGGAAGTAAATTAGTAAACTTGAAGGGATTTTTGAAGTGTTCTTGAAGTGTTCTTCCTATGATGATTATAGCTTGATTCTTGAAGTGATTTTTGATGAATATGATGATTAACTACTGGAAAAATACGTTCATAATAGTGTGTGTGTGTTGAGAGAGAATTAGAAAGAGAATTGGAAGTGAAATGGAGTGAATGATGAGTGGTAATTGGTGAGTGGTGAGTGGGGTTAAAAGGAGTTCTAGTTAGTTGACTAGCTCATGGTAGAAGTTAAAATTGATTAGTCATATATGACATAATCAAGAGTGGAATCCCATGCTAGTTCCTATTGGTATATACCCATAGTAAGTACGTTTTGAAGCTGTGTATAATACGGGTAAGAATACGACTAGAATTCTTGATGAAAGAAAAGAATGAGAAAGTAACTGTAACCATTTTCATTAAGTATGAGTGTTTTGATATATGTCTTGAAGTCTTCCGAAAGTATTTTAATACATCTAAATGTAGGGATTTAACAAGTTTCAATATCCTTAAAACCATTTATTAGTAAGCTTGCGGAAGCGTGTTAATATGAGTATGTTTAGCCGTTTAAGAACTTGTTAATCATTCAACCATTTAAATGTAAATCCCATGGATCAAGTTGTGAAATAATACTTACTAATTTACAAGAAAGGATAGTGTTTATACCTCCTCAAAACAAGTTTGAGGGTTCTTCAAAATGAGCAGAAAGTTTGAAGGAGATGATGATGAAATGAGCTCTTAACTTGAACCTTCAAGTGTATAGAACCCTAAGCTCTTGTACTCCAACACCACCCTTAATCTTGGCAATACTTTGGAACCAATAAACCCTTGTTAACTAAGCTAGAAAACCAGTTTTCTACCTTGATAAAATTCGAACAGCAGCAGCCTGGTGCAGCTCAAAATGATGATGAATGTGATGAATATTAGCTTCTAACTTGAAGCCTCAAGTGTTGCATACCCCAAGCAATAACCCCAACACCTTTGTAATTAGTTAGGATTTAATTGACACTAGATGCAAGCTTGCAAAAACAAAATTTGAACTCCTCTTTTGAGCAAAAGGGCCACGGCCAGCAGCTCGGAAAAGGAGACTGTTTTGAGCAGTTTTTTAAGCTATTGCATCTATATTTTTCACTTGGAAGAAAGTGGTCAAGCCTTGGTACAAGTATCTAGCATGCACCTATGGGATTGTGTAATTGAAAGCATCAAAGAAACAAGCATGGGTGAAGTCCTTGGAGTCCCAAAAAAACTGCCCATTACTTATATTTAAAATAAATTTATAAAACTTATTCAAAGTTATATAAAACTTGTTATAAATATAATGCTTTTGTTAAGTTTCTTTTATTTTATAAACCATTTTATAAAATATAACACAACTTAATTATTTAAACCAATAAATAATTAAATACAAATTATCCAAATAATTTATCCCAAGTGATAATATTTCAGAAACCCGATTTTCTAAAATCCAAGTGTCGCGAATTTATTTAACTAACCAATCGTTAAGTTTAAATCGTATAAGGTGTCGGTAAGCTTGTTATTGGGTATGACCCGACTTGGATCATAACATGTCAGCCACATTAATTTGATATATATCTCTCGGGCATACGGAAAACCTACAATCTCCCACTTGCACGAGAAACATAAGAAATTAATGTAAGTGATGGATACCACCTAACTACCGTCCATCACCCCCAACATGTTATGACTTTGTGCCATTCAATAACATCATCCCTTTCGAGTCCCATCTCGAATATGAATAGGTGAATCTTTCATTATATCCTTTCATCCTAGATGTCATGTTAAATCCAAGAGATACAGAGTGATCACTCTCTTCTAGATTTAACTTTATCAGGCCTTAGACATCTGACTCTCAATGAATAAGAGGGACAAATTCCATCTTGACTACATACGTCCTAAATATGTACCTTGCATTATGCCTGAGCTCTTCCTTGTGAACTACCATATTTCAGAATAGCGAAGGAAAGAATCAAGGCTAAATACTTGGTAAATATCTGAACCCAATATGTATCTCAGGTCAGAGGATACAATGATATTCGCCTTTACTCAAGACTACATGTGATCAACCACAAAGGCTCCATTTAGTAAATCTTGAGGGCGGGTCTTCCAATATTTGTATCCCACAAATATTTATGAACCTTGGTCGCAACCTTGCCCCACATTCAGTCCGTGAATGTATACCAATCCAAGTTCATAATAGTCTAAACCTCACACTTGTTCCCACAAATGTGATCGACTACGGAATTTAGAATAATTGCTTATTCATGGATAAAATATGCGAAATAGGAACCAAACTCAAAATAAATTAAACCATAATTATATTAATGAGTTTGAATAATTTCGTTCCATTACAATACTTAAAACATATCATGACCAATCACTAGAATATCGAAGCCCTAATGCACAAACATGTCCTGCATGTTTTGATCCATGTAAGAGCTTCGTGAGAGGATCCGCTATATTAAGATCTGTGTGAACTTTGCGAATACATATCTTTCCCTTTTCAACTTCATCCCTTATGTAGTTGAATCTCCGCTCAATGTGACGGGTCTTTTGGTGAGCACGAGGTTCCTTGATTTGAGCAATCGCACCCTCGTTGTCACAAAAGATCTCAAGAGGGTCCTGAATGGAAGGGACTACTCCTAAGTCGTCGATGAATTTCTTCATCCATGCAGCTTCCTGCGCTGCCAATGAGGCGGCAATGTACTCCGACTCTGTAGTGGATAATGCAACAACATCCTGTTTTGAACTCTTCCAAGAGACCGCACCTCCATTTAACGTGAAGACATAACCGGATTGTGATCGAGAATCATCTCGATCAGTTTGGAAACTCGCGTCCACGTAACCTTTTACAGCGAGTTCCTCCTCACCAGACCCATATATTAGAAACATATCCTTAGTCCTCCTAAGGTATTTCAATATACTTTTAACAGTAATCCAATGACTGTTTCCTGGGTTATTCTGGTATCTACTTGTCAAGCTTAGAGCGCATGACACATCCGGTCTAGTACATATCATTGCATACATGATTGACCCAATAGCAGACGCATATGGGACATTCTTCATTCTTTCCTGTTCATCTTTCGTGGTGGGGCACTGAGATGAACTAAGGAGCGTTCCCTTTTGAATAGGTACCAAACCTTTCTTAGAGTTCTCCATCTTGAACCTTTTCAAGATCTTTTCAATGTATGCACTTTGGTTTAAACCTATCAGTTTCTTGGATCTATCCCTGTAGATCCCAATCCCCAAAACGTATTGTGCTTCTCCAAGATCCTTAATGGAGAAGCATTTGCTTAACCAAGTTTTAACACCTTGCATTGCCGGAATATCATTTCCAAATAACAATATATCATCTACATATAGTACAAGGAACATGATAGTGCTCCCACTAGCTTTCTTGTATACACAAGCTTCATCACCATTTTTAATGAAGCAAAATTTCTTGGCCTCCTCATTAAAATGATGATTCCACATTCTAGATGCTTGTTTCAATTAGTAGATTGACTTCTTTAACTTGCATACCTTTTTAGGATATTTCGGATCAACAAAACCCTCAGGCTGAACCATATAGACATCTTCCTCAAGATGTCCGTTTAGGAAAGCGGTCTTGACATCCATCTGCCATATTTCATAATCATAATGAGCAGCAATGGCAAGTAATATCCTAATAGACTTTAGCATCGCCACAGGCGAAAAAGTTTCATCATAGTCAACCCCTTGAGTTTGAGTGAAACCTTTTGCTACAAGTCTAGCTTTATATGTATCCAAGTTTCCATGTATGTCGGTTTTCATTTTGAACAGCCATTTACAATCAACTAGCCTAGAGCAGGAGGTTGCGCAACAAGTTCCCAAACTTGGTTGTCATACATGGATTGCATCTCAGCGTTCATGGCTTCCTGCCATTTATCTCTATCAATCCTTGATAAAGCATCTTGGTAGTTTATTGGTTCATGCAAATCAACCACATAGCAACCATCCATGAGAAACCCATATCTCTCAGGAGGATTACTAATCCTACCAGATCTGCGAATGTCATGTGTATTTTGATCATCCATTTGATCACTCTCAACATTTTCATGTTGAGTGCTAGTGTCAACCAATTGTGTATCATCTACTTGATCTTGAACCTCTTCAAGATCTATCTTCCTTTCACTACTTCCTTCCATTAGGAACTTAGTTTCAAGGAAATCCGCCTTCCGAGCAACAAATACATTCTGCTCGGATGGATCATAGAAATAATATCCCATATTATCCTTGGGATATCCTATGAAGATACACTTCGTGGATCGAGCATTCAACTTATTAGGGACGTAACGCTTAGGATAAGCTTCACATCCCCATACCTTTAAGTATGATAGAGATGGAGGTTTTCCAAACCACATCTCATGAGGTGTTCGTTCCACTTTCTTGGTTGGGGCCATATTTAAAATACGAGCCGCGGAGCATAGACAATAACCCCAAAATGATAGAGGTAACGAGCTTCTAGCCATCATAGATCGAACCATATCCATTAGGGTTCGGTTCCTCCTTTCGGAAACTCCATTCAGTTGGGGTGTTCCAGGAGGAGTGAGTTGTGAGATAATCCCACAACTTCTAAGATGATCTTGGAAAGCATCGCTTAGGTATTCACCTCCTCTATCGGTACGAAGTACCTTGATTGTTTTATTGAGTTGATTTTGTACTTCATTTTGATACTCTTTGAATGCTTCAAAAGTTTCGTCCTTATATTTTAACAAGTAGACATATCCGAAACGGCTGAAGTCATCAATGAAAGTAACGAAGTATCTTTCACCATTCCTAGTTATGGGCTTAAAGGGTCCACATACATCCGAATGTATTAATCCCAATAAGTCCTTAGCCCTTTCATAGGTCCCTTTGAAAGGTGCTTTAGTCATTTTGCCTTGTAAACAAGATTCACATACATCAAACGATTCTAGTTCATTTGATTTTAAAAGGCCATTCTTTTAGAGTGTATGCATTCGATTCTTGTTTATGTGACCAAGGCGACAATGCCATAAGTAGGAATCACTCAAATCCCTTTTGAGTTTCTTGGTGCTAGTATGGTATATTGAGCTACTAGATGATGTGTCATCGTGAACCAATTCATAAATTCCATTTGAAGGCGAAGCCTTAAAATAAAATACATTATCTAAATAAACGTGGATATCATCATTAACAAAATTAAGATAAAAACCACATTGTTTTAAACAGGAAACTGAAATAATGTTTCGACATAAATCCGGTGCATACAAAACATTGTTCAAAATAAGTTCCAAACCACTTGGAAGCTTTAATACAAAGTCTCCTTGAGCCTTCACTTGCACTTTGGCTCCATTTCCCATAAAGAGACTTGATGTTCCCGTTTGCTTGCTACTTCTTTTGAACCCCTGCATAGAATTGCAAATGTGAGTTCCACATCCAGTGTCTAATACCCATGTATTAGAAGAAGTAATACTAAGCTCTATATATACCATATATATGTTACCTGAGGATTGCCCCGCATCCCTCTTTTCCTTCAACTCCTTAAGGTAGACCGGGCAATTGCTTTTCCAGTGACCCATTTCACCGCAACCGAAGCACGGGTCTTCCTTGGGGTTTGCTTGTTCGGCAACCTTTTGCTTCTTGTTCTTGTTTTTGGTTGGGGTAACCATCCTCCCCTTTCCCTTGCCTTGATGGGCGGGTCCTTTCCTCTTAGCCGCCTTTGGCTTAGAGGTGTTGTTACCTTTGGACCCACCATCATTGATCATTAGCACGGGTGAAGCCCTCTTACCCATGCTAGTTTCCGCCGTCCTTAACATGCCATGAAGTTCACCAATGGTCTTATCCATCCCATTCATATTGTAATTAATTACAAATTGGTCAAACCTCTTTGACAGGGAGTTTAGGATAAGATCAGTGGCTAGCTCATTAGTATGACGACCGGTCCTATTCCTCCTGGACGGAGTCATCAACAGTTGGTCCCATTGCGATGATCAACTCCAAGTAATGTTCTTAATACGAGCAAATGCACAGCGGAAGACTTAATTCGTACCTGAGAATAACATGCTTTAAAAAGTCAACATAAAGTTGGTGAGATATATAGGTTTGATGCTAGCAGCGTAATAACTATGGACCACAAGATTTCATATATATAAAAAATATAATACACTCGCAAGTGTATGAAAAGCATTCTAAGTAGTGGGCACCCGGTAACTAGCCTTAACAAGAGTGTGTACCCCTGAGTTATAATAATATGTGCACCGAATCAAGTGCGTTCCGTTAACCTCGAAGTACTAAACACCCGTTCTTCTAGTTTACTAGAACAACATCTGGGTGGGGGTGTAAAACCCGATAGATCTATCTTTAGGATTCGCGCCTACCAGTTCATAAACCAATAGTTAAAGTTACCAAGCTAGGGGATTTTTGATTCAAACCCATGTAGAACGTAATTTTAGTCACTTGTGTCCATAACGTAAATCATTTATAAAAATAGCGCATGTATTCTCAGCCCAAAAATATTTAAAGTTTAAAAGGGATCTATATACTCACCTAATGTATTTTGTAGTAAAAATACATATAACACCATTGAACACTTATAAGGTTGGCCTCGGATTCACGAACCTTAGTAGTCTTAAAAAGAGCAAAACCGCCCACAACGGGACTTGAACCCGCGACTCCTAGCTTGGATTACAACTCTCCTAACCAGTGAACCATCAGCATGTTTTTGTATTGAATTCCACTTTTAATTCTTTTAAGACATTAATATATGATGTTTCAATGCCGAGCCCATTCTACTAACAAAGTCCAGCAGTCCAACAAGCAAGTTTCGGCCCAAATTACTTTACAAGTCCAACTAGAAATCGTGGTATTGCTAATGGCCCGTTACTAAGTGGGATTAGGTTTGCAGTTTAGTTAAAAAGGAAAAAAAAAAAAAAAAAAAGGAATTATTTATTTCCGTTGTTTGTCTCAAACAGATCGAGGAAGGCAACAGCAAAATCACAGAGTAATTCCATAGGCCTTCGACCCTTTTAAATCACTCGATCGATTTCACAACAACTCAGGTATGATCCGATCATCAATTTTTCATCATCGTTCAACGTCATCATCTGTCTTCATCATCAAAATAAATCATCATCTTCCATCAATCGATTGTGTAATCGATTAATCAAGTGAGTAATTGTTTCATTGATATCTTCAATTAAGTTATATATATTCTGTTCTATTAAATGGATCTAATTCGTTTGGTAATTAATGGTGTTCGACAGTAGGAAGAAAGATAGGATCGATCAGTTCGTATGTAGGTTTGTTCGAGAAAAAGAAACAGAAACTGAGATGTAGCAGGGTGTGAGTGGCGTTCTTGAACAGAAAATAAAGAAAATAGCGGTTTTAATAGTGTTGGAAAAGAAAATGGTATCGAGAAAATGGTGAGGGTGATTGGTGTTGTAGTGGGTGTTCAAATGGTGATCAAGATGAAAGTTAGTTGGAGAAGAAAATAATGAAGGTGGTGGTTGTTTTGATGACGGTTATTGATGGTTGGGTTTGAACATGAAACAAAAATCATTAGTAGGAACTCGATGTGGTTTGGGTCTGTAAAACAGAAACGTTTACAGTGGATTTCGAAGGAGTTCATATAGGTGTTTATTGGGTTTGTTTGGACGAGACATGAAGTAGGAATACAAAGGTAACATTAATTTTATGGTATTCATGATGATAGAAAATGATGATCGTAGCTGAGTTCGAAACAGAAACTGTGGTAACGATAGAGGTGTTCATATGGTCGTGGTAGATTAAAGTATTAGAGAAAGGGGATGATTAATTGTAAAAAGAAAAAAAATGGGTTCTTAATTCTTGATTTGCAGAAGTGTGTGTATATATATAATATGAGTAAATATGTGTTTTTAATAGTTGTTCTGATCCTAATTGATTCGTATATAGCGACCGAATTAGATTATTGACAAGAATATTTAAACAGACAAAATAGATAAATATAAAATATAAAAATTTGATATCGACCTTTTACAATTTCTGTTTGATATGAAGACTAATGGGATCTATCATACCAATTTAATAGACAAAAACAAAAATCATATATAGTGTGGATTGAGACGTGAAAGTGACTTGGGACTTGGATTTTATAAAAACGCATTTATCTGCTTCTATAAATCTATTTACTCATATATGGTATATCTATATTTATATAATATCATTAGTTTAATATCTAAATTTATCTACATTTTATAAGTATCTGTATTTATAATGTATGCATATATTGGTATTTATATTTTTAATCAATTTTATTCACTAATAAATATAACAAAAATTAATAATAACACCTTTACTTATTATTAATAATTATAATATAATGGTAATAATAATGATATTATTATTAACTATAATTCATAACAATAATTTTATTAATAATAGTATTACTAATCACAATTATGCTAATATTTACAATAATAATAATATTAGTAATGATAGTACTATAATAAGTTATATATATACCAAATTCACATACTAGTTCGTGAATCGCCAAGCTTGGTCAAAGGGTAACTGATTATCCAAATATAGATTTCAAACTTTCTAGACTTAACATTAAAGTTTTTGCTTATCGTGTCGGAAACATATAGAGTTTAGGGTTTAAATTTGGTCGGAAATTTCCGGGTCGTTACAGTACCCACCCGTTAAAGAAATTTCGTCCTCGAAATTTGGTAGAGGTTGTCATAAATAACAATAGGAATGTTTTCATGACAATTATGAGGTGATAATGAAGTTTTATCATTATTGATAGATATAGATAAAACATTTCGATCATGTGAAGCGTACGAGCGAAGCTATCATAAAAGGGAGTGAAATGAATAATATGGTATCGTTTTAACTGATGACGTGGTTATAATTGATTTCCGGAATTCACGAAATTTAAAGAAAATCTTTTGTAATAAGATTTGGTTCTTCGGCGATTTAGGAAACAGGTTCTCCTTTGATTTAATGCAGCAAATCTGTTATGATTTCTTGGTTGCATATTTTACTTATAAAACTACCCCCTTCGTTTCTTCTTCCCGTCCTCGAGTCAAGCGAGCAATGATTCGGAATTCGTAGGTATGAGATTCAAAATGGACATAGCTAATGTTCTAAGAAAGAAATGGTAATGGAATGATTTTGATTTGTTAAATTACCAAAAACCCTAGAAGAATAGAACTATCAAGATGATATATTCCTAATGTGTTTGGAGATTGAGTAGAGTGTAAGAGCCGTGTAATATGGCACATGATGATGGTACTGTGAATCATCACATTCCATTAGAAACTTAACATGGCTTAATGTAATATAATGAAGTTGATCAAGTTTCATTATATTATACTAATTCATGCATCAGTTCCCAACACTACTTCATAACATTCATATTTTAACTTCAGAGGTTCCAGAATTTAGAAACTAACATAATTTCTTTTATGTTGTAACACAGATATTACTGAGGGATTCATGATCTCAAATAAGTTGTGAATATATCTTCAGAAATATTGAGGATATTTACAATGAAAGGCATAATGATATCGATGGATAACGAGGAAGATTTGTCTGTGAAGGTTTATAATAAGGAATAGGGTTCTTACTAACGATTTTAGCAGGCTTTGGATTCTTTGAAAGCAGGTTCAGTCCTTGTGATTTATACACAACCTTTTTCATACTTTGCTCAATCCGTCTTCCGGTTTCAATCCTTCTCTTTTCTTAGCTTAACCACCATACCATTCTTTATCATCAATCTTTTGATTGTTAAAGTCATTTACAGTTTTTGCTGCTTCATCAGCATTTCAAGAACTACTTCATAGTTTAGGGCGTTTCTCAGAAACTTCACATTCGAAATATGAAATTCTTAGGGATACACGTTTTCGATATAACCGAGAGAATTTCTACGAGATTTTCAAAATACTGATTGCGGATTTCGCCAAAAAGATAACGAGTTGCTGGTACATCTGCTGATGATGTTGTGAAATATAAAAGGTTCTCCGGTAACGACGGCGAAAGGACAAGGTATAAATTTCGAGATTTTAAGAAAAGTAGTCTTTCTAGGGTGGCGAAGTGGAGCTGTGACAAAATTAGCTTCTTGGAAAGGAGTTGTAAGGTTGTTTTTGCTAATAAAGGATAAGGAATTCGACGCGAATACGTTTTAACTATATCTTTGGTTTCGAATGTTTTTCAGGTGCATAACTGTATGCATAAATCTTTCTTTCGTAGACGAGGTGCGGCTGGTTCAACTTCTCGATCGAGGTGTTTTCAAGAAAATCATGAAAAGATTTGGAGTGCTAATTGTAATTGCTAAAATACGAATGGGGTTTAGGATAAAATCAAGTGGCAAACTTGAAGATTAGTTTGGTTTCATATGTTATAATCAGCATTTTAACTCATTTTAATTGTCCAAAGTTAGCAGCCCAATAGTCTGATTGTCCAATAGTTCAATAGATTCATATATAAATTATATATATATATATATATATATATATATATATATATATATATAATATTCGAATTATATAATATGTATCGTGACCCGTGTACCGGTCTCGGTGTCGATCACAACTCAAAGTATATATATATTTTGGAATCAACTCCGACCCTGTATAGCCAACTCCCACCTTCACATATAGAGTGTCTACGGTTGTTCCGAAATATATATATAGATGGGTCGATATGATAAGTCGAAACCTTGCATACGTGTCCCGTTATTTAAAGTGCGTAAAAGTAAATAACAGAAATTAAATGACGATAAATAAAATTGCGAGAATGTAAATTGCGATAAATTAAATGTTAATCAGTTAGCTGGGAACAGTTAGCCGGAACAGTTAGCGTGAAATCCTATCACAATTCCAATTAATTAATTCGTTTGTTTCTAACACTTTTTATTTTTGTCCAATGTTTTCTTCGTTATGCCACTTGTTGGATTCTGATAGGTCAAAATCCAAATATGAAATTTGAATAGAAATGGTTATTCTGTGGTGAACGGATACGTATATCGGTAGTTGTAAGTAGGATAGTAAATGATCGTTGAATCAGATTCGAAGAATGTACAGTGTAACTTATTAATGTGAATTCTAAATATTCCTCGGGTACTACCCACCCGTTAAAATATTTTCATCATTAACAGTTTGTACAAAAGAATTTTTAATTACAATCCTTATGAAAATATACTTGCATATATATTTTCTTCAGATGTAATTATGGATTTAATGAGTCAATAAGATATTAAACTCATTTGATTTATCGTTAATACTGGATTACATGATCTCTAAAACATTAGAGATTTCATAATCACCATGTCGAACGAAGATATATGAGGTAGAACGTTACGTAAAGCGAAGGTAATCGATGTAAAACGATATATAGGACAAGGATTATACTTGAAGTACAGATGGTGATATTGAGGCATGTAATGTTGATATCCGAGGTACAGATCGTGATGTTGAGATTTACGACATGATTGTGGTTGGGATGATAAGAGTATTGTCGGCGTTGATGATGGTGGTACGGTTTATGCTGCTGGTGTTTGTAACCTCCGCACCAGATTTTCCAAAGCCATTACTCGAGCACGTAGTTCGTTAACTTCTTATATTATGTCGAGATGATTGACGATTGAAACGAGCGGGTGAGTAAGATTTAAATATAGGATAATATATAATCGTGACGGGATACTCTAGAAATGGGAGAGTAAATGGTTGCTCGAACAGGTTCGCTGGTAAGTGCTTTCAGGTTCACTGCCAAGAGGGCAATTTGAAAAGGATCTTTGATGTGAAATGATTTTCGAATATAGGATGATATTCTAACTTCATAGAATATCTATAATACTAAAGATTTCGTAGCCTACTAAGCAACTTACGGCATATGACAAGCAAGTCTACAGATGCGCTAAGATATGAATTTTTGTCTATACACTATCGATGCACTAAATGCAGTAAGACGTGTCTAGACTAAAGAATGATAAGCAGGCAATTCCCTAAGGATGATAAGCAGATGGTTTCCGACTAGAAATGATAAGCAAAACTTTTTGACATGTAGACACGGTCAAAGTCCAGACTCATTAATGTATCCTAACAACTACTAGTCAGACACACTAATGCAAGACCTGGTTCACTAAGACCACCGCTCTGATACCAACTATGACGACCGGTCCTATTCCTCCTGGACGGAGTCATCAACAGTTGGTCCCATTGCGATGATCAACTCCAAGTAATGTTCTTAATACGAGCAAATGCACAGCGGAAGACTTAATTCGTACCTGAGAATAACATGCTTTAAAAAGTCAACATAAAGTTGGTGAGATATATAGGTTTGATGCTAGCAGCGTAATAACTATGGACCACAAGATTTCATATATATAAAAAATATAATACACTCGCAAGTGTATGAAAAGCATTCTAAGTAGTGGGCACCCGGTAACTAGCCTTAACAAGAGTGTGTACCCCTGAGTTATAATAATATGTGAACCGAATCAAGTGCGTTCCGTTAACCTCGAAGTACTAAACACCCGTTCTTCTAGTTTACTAGAACAACATCTGGGTGGGGGTGTAAAACCCGATAGATCTATCTTTAGGATTCGCGCCTACCAGTTCATAAACCAATAGTTAAAGTTACCAAGCTAGGGGATTTTTGATTCAAACCCATGTAGAACGTAATTTTAGTCACTTGTGTCCATAACGTAAATCATTTATAAAAATAGCGCATGTATTCTCAGCCCAAAAATATTTAAAGTTTAAAAGGGTTCTATATACTCACCTAATGTATTTTGTAGTAAAAATACATATAACACCATTGAACACTTATAAGGTTGGCCTCGGATTCACGAACCTTAGTAGTCTTAAAAAGAGCAAAACCGCCCACAACGGGACTTGAACCCGCGACTCCTAGCTTGGATTACAACTCTCCTAACCAGTGAACCATCAGCATGTTTTTGTATTGAATTCCACTTTTAATTCTTTTAAGACATTAATATATGATGTTTCAATGCCGAGCCCATTCTACTAACAAAGTCCAGCAGTCCAACAAGCAAGTTTCGGCCCAAATTACTTTACAAGTCCAACTAGAAATCGTGGTATTGCTAATGGCCCGTTACTAAGTGGGATTAGGTTTGCAGTTTAGTTAAAAAGGAAAAAAAAAAAAGGAATTATTTATTTCCGTTGTTTGTCTCAAACAGATCGAGGAAGGCAACAGCAAAATCACAGAGTAATTCCATAGGCCTTCGACCCTTTTAAATCACTCGATCGATTTCACAACAACTCAGGTATGATCCGATCATCAATTTTTCATCATCGTTCAACGTCATCATCTGTCTTCATCATCAAAATAAATCATCATCTTCCATCAATCGATTGTGTAATTGATTAATCAAGTGAGTAATTGTTTCATTGATATCTTCAATTAAGTTATATATATTCTGTTCTATTAAATGGATCTAATTCTTTTGGTAATTAATGGTGTTCGACAGTAGGAAGAAAGATAGGATCGATCAGTTCGTATGTAGGTTTGTTCGAGAAAAAGAAACAGAAACTGAGATGTAGCAGGGTGTGAGTGGCGTTCTTGAACAGAAAACAAAGAAAACAGCGGTTTTAATAGTGTTGGAAAAGAAAATGGTATCGAGAAAATGGTGAGGGTGATTGGTGTTGTAGTGGGTGTTCAAATGGTGATCAAGATGATAGTTAGTTGGAGAAGAAAATAATGAAGGTGGTGGTTGTTTTGATGACGGTTATTGATGGTTGGGTTTGAACATGAAACAAAAATCATTAGTAGGAACTCGATGTGGTTTGGGTCTGTAAAACAGAAACGTTTACAGTGGATTTCGAAGGAGTTCATATAGGTGTTTATTGGGTTTGTTTGGACGAGACATGAAGTAGGAATACAAAGGTAACATTAATTTTATGGTATTCATGATGATAGAAAATGATGATCGTAGCTGAGTTCGAAACAGAAACTGTGGTAACGATAGAGGTGTTCATATGGTCGTGGTAGATTAAAGTATTAGAGAAAGGGGATGATTAATTATAAAAAGAAAAAAAATGGGTTCTTAATTCTTGATTTGCAGAAGTGTGTGTATATATATAATATGAGTAAATATGTGTTTTTAATAGTTGTTCTGATCCTAATTGATTCGTATATAGCGACCGAATTAGATTATTGACAAGAATATTTAAACAGACAAAATAGATAAATATAAAATATAAAAATTTGATATCGACCTTTTACAATTTCTGTTTGATATGAAGACTAATGGGATCTATCATACCAATTTAATAGACAAAAACAAAAATCATATATAGTGTGGATTGAGACGTGAAAGTGACTTGGGACTTGGATTTTATAAAAACGCATTTATCTGCTTCTATAAATCTATTTACTCATATATGGTATATCTATATTTATATAATATCATTAGTTTAATATCTAAATTTATCTACATTTTATAAGTATCTGTATTTATAATGTATGCATATATTGGTATTTATATTTTTAATCAATTTTATTCACTAATAAATATAACAAAAATTAATAATAACACCTTTACTTATTATTAATAATTATAATATAATGGTAATAATAATGATATTATTATTAACTATAATTCATAACAATAATTTTATTAATAATAGTATTACTAATCACAATTATGCTAATATTTACAATAATAATAATATTAGTAATGATAGTACTATAATAAGTTATATATATACCAAATTCACATACTAGTTCGTGAATCGCCAAGCTTGGTCAAAGGGTAACTGATTATCCAAATATAGATTTCAAACTTTCTAGACTTAACATTAAAGTTTTTGCTTATCGTGTCGGAAACATATAGAGTTTAGGGTTTAAATTTGGTCGGAAATTTCCGGGTCGTTACAATTAGATATGTTGAGATTAAGACGGTTTGCGCGATCAATAAGGCTTTTCATTTTGAGGACATAAGAGGATACGGATTGGGTGTCATCCATACGACATGCATGTAACGCTCGAACCGTTTCGAAGCGCTCGACACGTGCTTGTTGAAGGAACATCTCCTTCAATTGCGTAATCATGTCATATGCACTATGATGTTCGAAATCCTTTTGGAGTTCGGGTATCATAGTCCCAAGCATTAGGCAAGCGACTTGCACCGAATCGGCGCAATACTTATCCCAATAAGCCATGCCTTCCGTATCATCCTCGTCGGGTTGATCGGGAATGGGGTCTTCCAACACATACGCCTTATCCTCAAGTTTGAGGACAATTCTAAGATTGCGGAACCAATCCATAAAGTTCGTATGGTTGAGTTTGTCTTTCTCGAGGAGAGACCTTAATGATAGGTTGTTCAAGTTAATAGGTGCGTTTGGAATGTTGTTGTTGTTATTGGCGGCCATCTACAAAATTAACAAAGTTCGTTTAAGCATCGATTTTAATTTAACATTCAATACCCTTTAAATCACATTGAATTATTAAATTCTAGAATCCAACGGTAAACCAAATTTCGGTTAGGTGACCTTTATCCCGCAATTTGATTTAGCTAGGTAGTCAATAAATGACAATTGAAATCCATTTGCAACTTCTAGAGTATGGGATCATGCAATCCTTTTGCATGGCTTATTTATCCCATCAACGCCTATTTGTTCCTCATGCTTCGGTGACCCTAAGTTCATGATTCCCAAATCAAGTCGTCCTATTTGTATAGACTTGTAAATTTAACATACAAGTGGTTAGGTGACCTTTATCCCACAAGCATGCGAAATTTACCTTAATCATATTAGTTTGCTCAAAACGGTTAGGTGACCTTTATCCCATCATGAGTTCCCTAATACTTTTAAGTGTCACACAATAGGATGGCGTTAAACTTGTTTACCTTGTTTGTAAAAGGGATTTTAAGTTTTCGTTAATTCTAGTTTAAGAAAAACTTTTATGCCATACACCAACATGCATTTAGTGTATGGTACTTATGAAAAACCAATTTCATGTCTTGTAATTGAGCCAATTACTTGATATAAACCATTTTATATACGTTATCCTTTTCTTGTTCTTAATAACCATTTATTAAGGTTTTTGGTTGCCTTTTTCAATTTAACCATTTAAATTGCCGTTTTGCATGTCGTTAATACGTCTAATTTAACCAATTAAATTTTCGTTTTGTTTGTTGTTAATGTGTGTGATTAATTTGTTGCAATCAAACATACAATCCATAAACATACAAACAACTACACATGCAAAATAAGTATGTTCACAATCTAGCCATTTTGGTGGACATTTGTTTAGCCGAAAACAAATGTCACCGGGTAAGGGTTAATCATACAAAGTAGGAGATTTCAAATCTCCCACTTAATCTTGCATCCATATGCTCCTTGTGTTCTTCAAGTCTTCATCACCTTGTATCTTCATTTTTACAAAATATGTATCCTAATACATTTTATCTAGAAAATGAAATTACAACCTATTCTATTTTACATACCAAATATAAAATGAATTACATAACCAAATGAAATAATTATTACAAACCAATTGAACAATTATTACATGCCATTGAATAATTATTATTACAAACCAAATGAATATAACAAATCAACCAAATATAGCATGCAATCAACACAAGGTCAAGGCATAGATTGTGAACTTCAACATGCAACCAAATATGAACCAAATGGAATAGCCCAAACCCACTTTTGGACCCTAACCAATTCGGCATTAAACATAAACCCACCCAAATCCAACAATTTTTGCATTCTTCTTTCATGCATGTACTTAGAATGCAAAGTTGATGGGTTTTAAAACAACAATTCGAAGCATATTTCAACAACTTCGGCTCTAGATACCATTGTAGGGATTTAACAAGTTTCAATATCCTTAAAACCATTTATTAGTAAGCTTGCGGAAGCGTGTTAATATGAGTATGTTTAGCCGTTTAAGAACTTGTTAATCATTCAACCATTTAAATGTAAATCCCATGGATCAAGTTGTGAAATAATACTTACTAATTTACAAGAAAGGATAGTGTTTATACCTCCTCAAAACAAGTTTGAGGGTTCTTCAAAATGAGCAGAAAGTTTGAAGGAGATGATGATGAAATGAGCTCTTAACTTGAACCTTCAAGTGTATAGAACCCTAAGCTCTTGTACTCCATCACCACCCTTAATCTTGGCAATACTTTGGAACCAATAAACCCTTGTTAACTAAGCTAGAAAACCAGTTTTCTGCCTTGATAAAATTCGAACAGCAGCAGCCTGGTGCAGCTCAAAATGATGATGAATGTGATGAATATTAGCTTCTAACTTGAAGCCTCAAGTGTTGCATACCCCAAGCAATAACCCCAACACCTTTGTAATTAGTTAGGATTTAATTGACACTAGATGCAAGCTTGCAAAAACAAAATTTGAACTCCTCTTTTGAGCAAAAGGGCCACGGCCAGCAGCTCGGAAAAGGAGACTGTTTTGAGCAGTTTTTTTAAGCTATTGCATCTATATTTTTCACTTGGAAGAAAGTGGTCAAGCCTTGGTACAAGTATCTAGCATGCACCTATGGGATTGTGTAATTGAAAGAATCAAAGAAACAAGCATGGGTGAAGTCCTTGGAGTCCCAAAAAAACTGCCCATTACTTATATTTAAAATAAATTTATAAAACTTATTCAAAGTTATATAAAACTTGTTATAAATATAATGCTTTTGTTAAGTTTCTTTTATTTTATAAACCATTTTATAAAATATAACACAACTTAATTATTTAAACCAATAAATAATTAAATACAAATTATCCAAATAATTTATCCCAAGTGATAATATTTCAGAAACCCGATTTTCTAAAATCCAAGTGTCGCGAATTTATTTAACGAACCAATCGTTAAGTTTAAATCGTATAAGGTGTCGGTAAGCTTGTTATTGGGTATGACCCGACTTGGATCATAACATGTCAGCCACATTAATTTGATATATATCTCTCGGGCATACGGAAAACCTACACTAAATACACTACATGTATATACATTTTAACTGAGTCATTAAGTCATCGTTAGTCGTTACATGTAAGTGTTGTTTTGAAACCTTTAAGTTAACGATCTCAATTAATGTTGTTAACCCATTGTTTATTATATCTAATGAGATGTTAAATTATTATATTATCATGATATTATGATATATTAATATATCTTAATATGATATATATACATTTAAATGTCGTTACAACGATAATCGTTACATATATGTCTCGTTTAGAAATCCTTAAGTTAGTAGTCTTGTTTATATGTTTATAACTCATTGTTAATATACTTATGGAGATAATTACTTATCATAATCTCATGTTAACCATATGTATATCCATATATATATCGTCATGTCGTTTTTACAAGTTTTAAAGTTCGTGAATCGCCGGTCAACTTGGGTGGTCAATTGTCTATATGAAACATATTTCAATTAATCAAGTCTTAACAAGTTTGATTGCTTAACATGTTAGAAACATTTAATCATGTAAATATCAATCTCAATTAATATATATAAACATGGAAAAGTTCGGGTCACTACATGGGATGATTGTTGTAGTTGCTGCTGTTGTTGTTGTTGTTGTTGTTGTTGTTGTTGTTGTTGTTGTTGTTGTTGTTGTTGGGCCGTTTGTTGTAGTTGCGATTGATGTTGCGATTATTGGGATAATTGTTGCGATTATTATTGTAATTGCTGTTGTTGTTGTATTGGTGATTCTTATCACCGTTTTCCTCCCACTTTCTTTTGACTTGCTTCACATTGGCCTCTTCAACCGTCTGTTCTTTAATTCTTTCCTCAATCTGGTTCACTAGTTTGTGAGCCATTCTGCATGCCTATTGTATGGAGGTGGGCTCGTGTGAACTTATATCTTCTTGGATTCTTTCCGGTAATCCTTTCACAAACGCGTCGAACTTCACTTCCTCATCTTCGAACACTCCCGGACACAATAGGCACAATTCTGTGAATCGTCTTTCGTACGTGGTAATATCAAATCCTTGGGTTCGTAACCCTCTAAGTTCTGTCTTGAGCTTATTGACCTCGGTTCTGGGATGGTACTTCTCGTTCATCAAGTGCTTGAATGCTGACCACAGTAGTGCGTACGCATCATCTTGTCCCACTAGCTCTAGATAGGTATTCCACCATGTTAACGCAGAACCTGTGAAGGTATGCTTAGCGTACTTCACTTTTTCCTCTTCAGTACACTTACTTATGGCAAACACCGATTCGACCTTCTCGGTCCACCGTTTCAATCCGATCGGTCCTTCGGTTCCATCAAATTCCAAAGGTTTGCAGGCAGTGAATTCTTTGTAGGTGCATCCTACACGATTTCCTGTACTGCTAGATCCAAGGTTATTATTGGTATGTAGCGCAGCCTGTACTGCGGCTATGTTTGAAGCTAGAAAAGTACGGAATTCCTCTTCATTCATATTCACGGTGTGTCGAGTAGTCAGTGCCATTTCCTTCAAAATAGTCAAATGGAACAAGTTAATCATACAGAATATTAAGAGTAGTTAATAGTATTTAGTAGCATAATATGAACTCATTTATAAAAGCTTTTTCTTCATATTAGCGTTTTATAAGTTTAAATTCGGGTAGTACCTACCCGTTAAGTTCATACTTAGTAGCTAATATACAATTCAACTACTACAATTCTATATGAAAAACTGATTATAATAATATTTCGCGTTCAAACTTTTATACAATATTTTACAACTTACAATACCGCTTATTTTACATAACGCATGAAATATAGCACACAATAATTTTGATACAAGATAGTTGTGAAGATAATTCTAGCTAGTACACAAGTCGTTCAGCAAAGGCAATAAAGACACGTAATTCATACGTCCAGAAACAAGTCATGCATTCTGGTTTTACTAGGACTACTTCCCATCCTTGGTCTTGTGGAACATAACCGTTATGGCCGTTGATAAGACAGCGTGTTGTAACGTCGTCAAAGGGACGAGGGTTACGTAATGACCAACAGTCTCGTAATAACCTAAAAACCTCATTTCTTACCCCAATTACCGACTTCGTCACTTGTGGGAATGTTTTGTTTAATAGTTGTAGCCCGATGTTCTTTTTCTCACTTTGGTGAGAAGCGAACATTACTAACCCGTAAGCATAGCATGCTTCTTTATGTTGCATGTTAGCCGCTTTTTCTAAATCATGAAGTCCTATATTCGGATATATTGAGTCAAAATAATTTCTTTACCCGTTGCGTAAAATAGCATTTGGGTTCCCCGCAATATATGCGTCAAAGTAAACACATATTAACTTATGGGTTTCCCAATGTGATATCCCCCATCTTTCAAACGAAAGTCTCTTATAAACCAAGGCATTCTTGGAACATTCTTCGAATGTCTTACAAACTGATTTCGCCGTAAATAGTTGTGCCGAAGAATTCTGACCGAATCTAGACAAGATTTCATCAATCATGTCTCCGGGTAGGTCTCTTAAAATATTGGGTTGTCTATCCATTTTGTGTTTTTATACTGTAAAATAGACAAGAGTTAGATTCAAAAAAAAAATACTTATTAATACAAGCAATTTTTACATATATCATAAAGCATAAGCACACTATATTACATATATTACACCACACGAATACAACTATCTTATTCCGACTCGCTCGTTTCTTCTTCTTCGGTTTTGGTTCGTTTTGCCAAGTTTCTAGGGATATATGATGTTCCCCTAATACGAGCTGTCGTTTTCCACAACGGTTTAGAAAAACCTGGTGGTTTAGAGGTTCCCGGGTCATTGTTACAACTTAAGGGCTTCGGGGGTTGACGATACATATAAAGTTCATCGGGGTTGGAATTAGATTTCTCTATTTTTATGCCCTTTCCCTTATTATTTTCTTTTGCCTTTTTAAATTCAGTTGGGGTAATTTCCATAACATCATCGGAATTTTCGTCAGAATTCGATTCTTCGGAGAATTGGTAATCCTCCCAATATTTTGCTTCCTTGGCGGAAACACCAATTGAAAGGACCCGTCCCAATCCATCTGGACGAAGTCACCAACATCTGGTCCCATTGCGATGATCGACTCCAAATGATGGCTTTTAAAATGAGCAAATGCACAGCGGAAGATTTCTTTCATACCTGAGAATAAACATGCTTTCAAGTGTCAACCAAAAGGTTGGTGAGTTCATAAGTTTATCATAAAATAATAAAATTTATCATTTTAATAGACCACAAAATTTAAATCCGGCATGGTACAAATGGGCCCAAATCCTATACCCACCTGTAATGTACATGCGATATCTTTTAAATACAGTACACCTTTCTCGTGTACGAAATCATCTTTCATAAATCTTAGTAATCGTACATATATCTTGTGCACAAAATAACATACACATAACCTGTGTATAAAAATCATTCTCTTGATACATAACATTCAATGGTGGCAATTATCATGTCCACATAATTCAATGGTGGCAATTATCATGTCCACATAATTCAATGGTGGCAATTATCATGTCCACATAATTCAATCGTGGCAATTATTATGTCCACATAATTCAATGGTAGCAATTATCATGTCCACATAATTCAATCGTGGCAATTATCATGTCCACATAATTCAATAATAATCCGCAGAACTTCTGTCTGCATAATAATTCATTCGAGGAATGTTTTGCTTGTGTCTATCTCGTCAAACATTTATAAAAGCATTGCATGTGTTCTTAGTCCAAAAATATAGATTGCAAAAGCATTTAATAAAACAGTTATAAAAACAGTGCATGTATTCTCAGTCCCAAAAATGTAAAGAGTAAAAGGGAGCAAATGAAACTCACCATATTGTATTTTGTAGTAAAAATACATATGACTATATTGAAACAATGCAGGGTTGGCCTTGGATTCACGAACCTATATTATTTGTATATAAATTAATATACATAATTGAAAATGAACAATTATATATATAAATTTATTAATCATATCCTTTTTATATTAATTGTATATATATGTGTCATACATTCATTTTATATATAAAAATATTAAATTTTCTTATGTTATATGTACTAAATATATTTATATATAAATATCATTTGTTTGTTAAATCAGTATTTTAGTAATATTACTAGTGATATTGCTAATATTAATTAATAAAGATAAAAACAGTAGTTTTTAATAGAATGAATAATTTAGTAATAATGGTCATGAAAATATTAATTTTTGGTAATAATACTTAGTTCTTAATAATAAAAAAATATCTATTTTGTTAATATTGATAATAAATTTAATTATAACCATACTAATAATCATATTATCAATAATAATGAAAAATGATTTTATTACTAATACTTTTGTTGATAATAACAAAAATATTACCAACAATTTGTAAAATGATACTAATAATAATATTTATAATGATAAATTGTATTATGTTAATAACAATGATAATAATAATAATAATAATGACCATAATTATAATAATAATAATAATACATATGTTAATATTAGTAAGAATAATAACAACAATACCTAAAATAATAAGATTTCTCCTAATAATATTATTAATACATATAATAATTATAATACTTATGATAATAATAATAATAATACTTATAACTTTAATAATAACAATCATATTAATAATAAAAATAGTAAAATAAAAATAATAAAAAAAATTTATACCCTTTACAAGCTGCTGTAAAAAGAAGTGTTACAGACAGGACTCGAACCCGCGACCACCCGCTCACCCACCAATACACTCAACCATTTAACCATTTCTTTTTTCTTTAATGATACCATATACGAATATATTAAACCCGTTTCATTTTATTTCGGCCTACAAAACAAAAGCCCAACTTCGAAAATTGATTGGCCCATGGTTGTAATCCATAAGTATTTAATTGGAGCCCAATCACCATTAGATCAAAACACAACAACCCAGTTAGTTTCCTTTTTATGTTTTTCTTTTTAAACCCACGTATAGAACAAGCAGTAGTTATTTGCTACTGTAGCTGATCGAACCAGGATGAACGAAACGGTAGCAAAACATAGTGTGATTAGGGTTCCGGATTACCTCGTCATCTACATCTTCGTTAATCATTATGACCATCTCTTAGTTACCATCACCATCTAAAAGCATCATCCATCTCTTTATCATTATAAAACAGAAGACAGAAAATCGAAAAGCAGAAGTAAAAGTAGTAGCGTAGCAGGAAAAAAATTGGTGTTCGGTTTTGTGGTTTGGAATCGAATAGAAACAGAAGAAAAGACTAGAGTAACAGTTACAGTGACAGCTTGTTGGGTTATGAGTTGGGATCTTGGCCACGACCGAATTAAGAAACATGTTCGATGGTTTCCTGGGTAATACAGAAAAATATATCAGCGAATCAACCATTCAGTTAGGCTTCGATTTATCATCATCAATATCACCGTATATGTTAACATCATCGTTCACCTAACATTAAAAGCATTACTATCGATATACAAAAAAAAATACTAGTTGCTTAGTTGTTTTTGCAAAAAAGTGGCTTTATTACCTTTTCCCTCACCCACTTGCAAGAAAGGAATTTTAACAACTCCCACCAATAATTAAATAAATACGGAGCCTTAACATTATTCAAAAGTAATTTGAACAACACAACAAAACAAAGTGGTTGTTATTGTGGTTGTCGGATAGGGAATAAAAAAATATCAAAAGGTACCGAAACTATAGCAGTACAGTTGGTGTATTTGTTGGGTTGTAGTTGGTAACAGATTATAAAAATAAAAATAAAAAAAAAATCAACCTTGAGTAACGGTAAGATTGCCGATGGTATCGTTTGTGATGACACAAAACATAAGGAGGTTAATCGGGCAAAAATAAGAGATAGATGGATATGGTGATAGGTTCAAACAGCAAATAGTTAGTTGGTGGGGGCCTCGAGTGGGTTATGATGTACATGGTTGAATTTTTATAATCGCAACTGGGTGTTATTGATGGGTTTTATTGATGGTGAGTTGTGAATGATTCAAATAGAAATAGAAAATAATATATCAAGATTATGATGAATGTGGCTCGTGTTGATGGGAGATGACCAAGGTGGTGATGAAGAAGATTGCAAGATGGTTGTTCAAGTGATGGTCGATGGTTATGGTGGTCAAGGTATTAGCCGATGGTTGTGGTTTACATAGAAACAAAAACAAATCAATTACAAAGATGATGGTGAGGATGAAGGACATGTTTGACGTCTTGAATTATATGTGGGATAGGTATATGTATATGGTTATATGCCTTGTATATATAATATAGATAGAATAAGACATATATATATAGTTAGATGGAGATAGTGAATGATAGATAAGGAAATATAACAGCAAAGTAAACTAGTGTGTATTCTTATATTAAGGAGTATATCTTTATATATTCTCTGTGACTCTTAATGATGAAAACCAAAACAATAACATTATCCTAAATAAATTGTCAAATGTTTAAATTATAAGAAAGCCATCGGTTATTTTATTGCATTACATATTTTTCCTAGATCATTAATGATAAATGTTTTCTATGTAGGCTGAAATATTGGGTATATTTTGAATTGTATATGATGGGAAAAGGTCCACAAGATATTCCACAAGATATGGTGGTCCAGAGAAATAAGGTCTATGATTAGTAAATGAACATGCCATCTCATATGATTTCTATATATTATTTTACCGACAGTTTTCCTACAGAGTGCAATATCGTGCTCCGTCAATAATTAAATGCGTAAAGAAGTACACAGAAAATCCCAAATTATTTTACATATAAATTTCTAACAATCAAGTCTTATATTATTTTCAATTATATTTCAAATATAATTATATATTTAAATATATATGTATTTATTTATAAATAATTGTTCGTGAATCGTCGAGCACAGTCGAAGGTCAAATGAATTCATGAAAGCAGTTCAAAAGTTTTGAGATTTAGTTTAACAGACTTTGCTTATGAAAGGACTCGTTCATATACATTATAAATGATTCACAATAGTTGATTACATTGCGAGGTATTTGATCTCTATATGATACATTTTACAAACATTGCATTCGTTTTTAAAAGATAAACTTTCTTTACATCGAAAATTGACAGGCATGCATACCATTTCATAATATCCACTATCCAACTATAAATTGATTTAACAATAATATTTGATGAACTCAATGACTCGAATGCAACGTTCTTCGAAATATGCTATGAAAGACTCCAAGTAATATCTTTTAAATGAGCAAATGCACAGCGGAAGACTTCTTTAACACCTGAGAATAAACTTGCTTTAAAGTGTCAACCAAAAGGTTGGTGAGTTCATTAGTTTATCATAATCATTTATTTCCATCATTTTAATAGACCACAAGAATTTCATTTCCAGTTCTCATAAATATACGTCCCATGCATAGAGACAAAAATAATCATTCATATGGTGAACACCTGGTAACCGACATTAACTAGATACATATAAGAATATCCCCTATCATTCCGGGATCCTCCTTCGGACATGATATAAATTTCGAAGTACTAAAGCATCCGGTACTTTGGATGGGGTTTGTTAGGCCCAATAGATCTATCTTTACGATTCGCGTCAATTAGGGTGTCTATTCCCTAATTCTTAGATTACCAGACTTTAATAAAAAGGGGCATATTCGATTTCGATAATGCAACCATAGAATGTAGTTTCAATTACTTGTGTCTATTTCGTCAAACATTTATAAAAGCGCATGTATTCTCAGTCCCAAAAATATAAAGGGTAAAAAGGCAAATGAAACTCAGCATACTGTATTTCGTAGTAAAAATACATACAACGTCATTGAACAAGTGCAAGGTTGGCCTCGGATTCATGAACCTAAATTAATTATATATATTTATGTGTTGGTCAATATTTGTCTAACAAATTTGGTCAAGTCATAGTGTACCACAATCCTAATGCTCGAGACTAATATGCAAAAGTCAACAAAAGTAAATTTGACTCAAAATAATTTCCAAAAATCTATACATGATTAATATATAGTTTAAATATCGTCATTTTATATTTTTAAATATTTTTAAAAGATTTATTAGAGTAAATAATATAATTTATTTATTAATAAATAAAATTTTATATTAAATTTATATAATAAAATATACTTATATATATATTAAGTAATAAAATTTATAGGGTTCATTTAATATCATAAAGATAATATGATAGGTATTATTAAAGTAAGTTATTACACGTAGTAAAATATGTTTGTATCACATATTTATTTGATAAAATAATATCTATAATGATAGTAAGTAAAAGTTGTATTATTTTGTAATAATAATTATTATTATAAAAATATCAATATTTATAATTACTAAGATGACATTATGATAAAACGATAATTCTAATTATGATAACTTTAATATTTACTATAATTTTTAATATTATCTTTAAAATAATAATTCTATTTAAAATAATAATAATAATGATATTTTATAGTTACAATGACATTTCTATTAAAATGATAATTTTTGTTAAAATGATAGTTTTAATACTAACGATACTTTTAATAATAATAGTAATGATAAAAATAATAAGAACGATAATTTTATCTAAATCAATATCTTATAATATTTTAATTTCATCATGATACTCTTACTCATTATTTCCTAATCGTTTCGTTTAATAGCTTTTAATCATCTTTTATATCGTGTTCATAATAATGATAATAATAGTAATCAAAATAATTAGGTGTTACAAATATTTGTTTTAATTACACTAATATTAATAATGATAGTTACTATAACATTATTAACGATAATACTAATAATTATCTTAATGATAATATAGTAATATTAATAATAATAATAACAATAACAATAACCATTTTTAAATAATGATATATATATTAATAATGATAATAATAATAATAATACAAATAATAATAATAATAATAATAATAATAATAATAATAATAATAATAATAATAATAATAATAATTGGATAATAATAATAATAATACTAATTATAACTTTAACGATAATAACGATAGTAATAATAAAAAAAAAAATAACAAGTTTAATGATAAATCCCTTTTATTGATAAAGATAATAATAATGATAATAATAAGATAAAACTAGAACGACGATAATAATAATCATTTTTAATAAAAATATCGAAAATTCAATTGATTATAACTTCTAATACGTTCATCGAAACCATTCGATATCTAAAGAAAAAGTTCTTAATTTTTCGCTAGATTTCCAAGGACATGCATATCTTATACCTTATCTCAACCGCAAGTGTAACTAATTCAAGATTCAACCTAACCTTTCTAAGGGCAATATCAAAAGTACAAGCATGCATAATCCTAAATACTCGAGCACTAGTCAGGGATACACAATTAGTATGTAAAAGTTAAATTATGAGTACTCACGTATCAATATTGAGATTCAATATTGCAGGAAAGGTACGTAGACGCAACGGAAATGATAAACATTACATTGACCTCACGAGCATACCCATGAACCATACTCAATCACCTCCATAGCTATAACCCATAATTTCCTTAATCCTATCCCACTCGAAAAACAATTTCGAAATCACTCGGACAGCATTCCGTCGTAATATTTTATGTATACTAATAATATCTTGAAATAATACGGAGTAAATATATATATGTAAATCGATTGAGAGAGTTTAGAGAAAAATATTTTCAAGTTTCTATGAAATAATGAAACCTATTGAATTCTATTTATAATAGATTTTTGAATTATTAAAGTGAATTATTAAAGTATGAATTATTAAAGTGAATTATTAAAGTATGAATTATTAAAGTGAATTATTAAAGTATGAATTATTAAAGTGAATTATTAAAGTATGAATTATTAAAGTGAATTATTAAAGTTAAAGTAAAGTAAAAATTAAGTAAAGGTAAAGTTTAAGTATAGTAAAAGTATAAAACTATGTACGTATAATACCCGTATAAATATTTATAATATTAATTTAAATCGTTATATATATTTAATAAAATATAATATAAATATCGTTAACTTTATTATACTAGTTAAGTAATGAGTTGTCAAAAGTGGTTCTAGATATTTATAAAAGTTATATACGTTTTAATAATAAAATTCTTTTTAAACTGAAAACGTTTTTGTACGTTTGAAACTAAATAGATCAATCGAGTCTTTATGAGATTCAATCTTCCACTATCCTTTGTCTAGTTCTCAATGATTGACAATTTGTTCTTATTTATAAATCACGTTGCCATTTTTCGAATATTGTTAAAATGAAAAGATTTCTCAAATCAACGTAGGCCTTTCAACAGAGACTTTTAATCATAATTCAATATATCTGATAATTTAATCATTTGATCTTATCTTCTAATTCCATTGATAAATATTTTGAAATAGATACAATCATATAAAGTATTTAATCTAATATTTTGTTTACGTTTCAAGTTATAATATATATACACATATACATATATAATCATATTCGTTTAATGGTTCGTGAATCGTTGGAACTTGGTCGAGGTTGAATGAATGTATGAACATAGTTTAAAATTCTTGAAATTTAACTTAACAAATATTGCTTATCGTGTCAGAAACATATAAAGATTAAAGTTTAAATTTGGTTGGAAATTTCAGGGTTGTCACAGTACCTACCCGTTAAAGAAATTTCGTCCCAAAATTTGAGTGGAAAGGTCGTGAATAATAATAAGTATGTCTTCATGATGCATACGGGCTGAAAATTAGAGTTTTATCATCAGCGAATAATTTGGATAAACAATCCATTTATATGAAAGAGTACGAATGATGCTAACATAGAAGAGTGAAATGAGTAAGTGTAGATTCATCTTATCATTTGACGTAGATATGATTGATTCCCAGATTTCATGGGATTTGAAGAAAATCTTCTTAATAAGATTTGACTCTCCGGTAATCAAGGGAATTAGGATCCGCTTTAAATGCGATCGTCCATTTTAATTGTTCTGTCGGAGATTTTCTTATAAATTCACCTCCTTCGTTTCCTTACAACTCACACCCTCTGTTGATGCATTTTATGCAAGTCCCTAGACATCTACCCATGTCCATTGCAGGTACAACAATTTATAGGCCACCATGATTGCTCGTTATTATCCTATCCGTGTTTGTATGTGGTTACAGGAACTGCAGGAACGAGATTTAGATGTTTGACTATGTTAGACTTAGTCAGACGTATGAGTGAAGCCTCACTAGTACGGCTGACAGGTTCATACGCACGGTTGATGCTGAGCTAAGTCACAATTACAACCTAAATGAGAAGACACGAGTGAGTGATCACCCGTACGGCTGATGAAGCCAACTCGTACGTGTGATGAATGAATCATATGGGTGAGTCAACAGCAGGGGTATATAAAGTCTTATGTTCTTCATTTTAGGTTAAGCCTCTCATTTGTTACACACACTCAGATCTAGTGAGCTCCTCCGATTCTCTCTCAGTCCAAATCACCCAGGTGGTGAATAATAGCTCTAGGTGTTGATCTAATCACACTTGATTTAGTTGTGGTTTGACTAAATTAATCAAAAAAAAAAAAAAAAACTTAACCTATTCACTAGAGGGTTTGATTCACTTATTCCGCCATTGTGTGAGTTAAATCTGTTGATTTCTAAGTTCCTAGTCATGTTTCATCACCTTCTATTCTTTCCCCCTCAACTCATATTTTAAAGTATTCATCAATATGCTCCATCCAGTTCTGATTCTCGATATACTTCTAACTTTCATATCGGTCATTCTTCTTTTTCATCTCCCGCCGGAAGAATCTATTTACTTCTACTATACTCTTGGGTTTATAGTGTTTCTGGTTCTCCCGTGCCTTTATATTGCTATATGCATCGATATATATGGTTTATAATTTCTGGTTTGTCGTTGGGCTTTATATCTTCCCTTACATTTCAAAGTCTCTGCTTATGTCTTCTATAATCATTGTTATCCACAGTTAATGCTCTCTTTTATTTGCTACAATTTATACCCCAATTTCTATTTCGGAGTTTTGTCCTTTTGTTTCTTCTTCTTGCGATTAAGCACCGCTTGTAATAGTCCAGAATTCACAGATATGATTTTCGGAATGAACATTGTTAATGTTCTAGGAAGGAAATTGTGATGGCACGATCTTCACTTGTCAAATTACTAGAATACCTTGGAAAAGGCCGAATCATCAAGAAATATTTTCTTGATATTTTAGAGGTTAAATAGAATACAAGAGTCGTATAACATGGCACATGATGATGTTATGATCTGTGAATCATCACGTTCCATTTAGAAACTCAGCATGACTTACTGTAATATAATCACGTTGATCAAGTGTCATTATATTATACTAATTCATGCTTCAGTATCCAACACTACTTCAAAATATTCCTATTTTAAACTTGAATGTTTTAGAATTTAGAAACTAAAATAGTTTCTTTTATGATGTAATATAGATAGCGTGAAGAGGTAAATGATTTCAAATAAGAAAAATTAAGAAAATATCTTCAGAAATATGGAGGATATTTATAATGAAAGATATGATGATATTTTAGAATTTCTAATATCAGAGGATGATGAAGAATATTGTCCGCAGGGGTTTAAAGTCAGGAGCAAGGTATTCGTTAATGACTTCAGCAGGTACTGAATCATTTGGATCCTTTGAAGTCAGGTTCAGTCTTTGTAATTTGTCCACAGCCTCCTTCCTACTTTGCTCAATCCGTTTTCCAGTTCCAAAACTTCTCTTTTTCTACGCTTTGCCAGCACACTTCATATTATCATCCAGCTTTTACCGTTTAAAGTCGTTTATAGTTTTTGCTGCTTCATCAGCATTTTTTTTTTCGGAGAACCAATTCGTAGTTCAGAGTGTTTTTCAGAAACTTCACATTCAAATTAAGTCCAGAAGATAGACATTATATATACACATATAACTGTTGGCGTAGACATGCTGTAAGATTTCAAAATACTGATTGCTAATTCCCAATGATTCGTATGGCAATTCTCATTACAAGATGTGAATGAGTAAATGATGGGGTTTCAATGAATAATTATAATGACTTTTTGGAGAGGCTAAAGTCAAAGGATAATGAAGTTGTTGGTACATCTGCTAATAATGTGGTGGAATGTAAAAGGTTTTCTGGTAACGATGGTGTATATCTCAAGGTTATAGTAAGGTTAGTCTGACTGAAAAGTCGAAGTTGACTTGCTGGAGCTGTGACAAAACTGGCTACTTTGAATAGGAGTCGCAAAGTTATTTTTGCTAATAAATGCCAAAGAATCTGACGCGAATACGTTGTTTAAACTTTTACTTTGGTTTCAAAAGTTTTTCGGGTACATAACTGTGGGTAACATGTGGTTGGATCATCATTTCGATTACTCATCATTCGAAGTGTCTTCAGAAATTTTCGAAGGGTTTGAACACAGATTGTAATCGTTAACATACATTTGATGTTCTAACACAGTTTTGAAGTCAAAATACAGCTTGTGAAAGATGTAAGGATCTAAGAGTGATGATTTTGGTCATATCTCAAGTTGAATTTTGAGATTTCAAAATCAGAATATGTAATTAAATTTTAAATAAGTATGGTTGTTTTGATTTCTATAAAAGAATGTATATTGTTGTGAAAGTAGGGAGTATAATGGATGATTTGCTGAATCAGATTCGAAGAATGTAACATATTAATTGTGAATTTATATATCTCTCGGGTATTACCTACCCGTTAAAAAAATTTCACAATTAATATTTTGTACAAAAGAATTTTATTACAGTCTTTATGAAAATATATATATGTATATTTTCTTCAGATGTAACATAGATTTAATGAGTTAATGTTAAATTAAATAATTTGATTTACGGTTGAAACTAGAATTTAATAATCCCTAAAGGCTTTAAAAAGTACATAACTTTTACGCAGTATTTCTTTAATGACATTGAAATTATGAATCAACACTTCGTTATTTGTTGATGTATGATGTTCAGTTCGTGGAATTCTTGTGAATTTCGCAAAGTACAAATGATGTTATCTGAAAAGTTTCAGGTACATCGATGATGAAAGTGTAAAATCAAATATATACTTGATTTATTATGAATTGGAATTTGTTGAATTGCGACAGAGATTGTAGTTAATGCTGGTTAAGTTGCGGCCGAAGGACGTACATTATTGCATATTTGTAATATGAATTAACCGAGTAGTTAAGATTCACACACAATAGCTTAGCACGTAAAGATTTATTTCAATATATATAAATATAATATACATATAATTTCTTCAGAGGGAATGAGTTAATTCTTCATAACTCGTCGATACAATATACACGTTATTGATTCGTAATGATGTCCACAGTGATTCTTAAACTGACGTAGTTTGTGATGTTATCTGTGAAATGTCCCGTTCTTATTGATTAAAAACGTTCCATATTAATTGATTTCGTTGCGAGGTTTTGACCTCTATATGAGACGTTTTTCAAAGACTGCATTCATTTTAAAACAAACCATAACCTTTATTTCATCAATAAAGGTTTAAAAAGCTTTACGTAGATTATCAAATAATGATAATCTAAAATATCCTGTTTACACACGACCATTACATAATGGTTTACAATACAAATATGTTACAACAAAATAAGTTTCTTGAATGCAGTTTTTACACAATATCATACAAGCATGGACTCCAAATCTCGTCCTTATTTAAGTATGCGACAGCGGAAGCTCTTAATAATCACCTGAGAATAAACATGCTTAAAACGTCAACAAAAATGTTGGTGAGTTATAGGTTTAACCTATATATATCAAATCATAATAATAGACCACAAGATTTCATATTTCAATACACATCCCATACATAGAGATAAAAATCATTCATATGGTGAACACCTGGTAACCGACAATAACAAGATGCATATATAAGAATATCCCCATCATTTCCGGGACACCCTTCGGATATGATATAAATTTCGAAGTACTAAAGCATCCGGTACTTTGGATGGGGTTTGTTAGGCCCAATAGATCTATCTTTAGGATTCACGTCAATTAGGGTGTCTGTTCCCTAATTCTTAGATTACCAGACTTAATAAAAAGGGGCATATTCGATTTTGATAATTCAACCATAGAATGTAATTTCACGTACTTGTGTCTATTTTGTAAATCAGTTATAAAACCTGCATGTATTCTCATCCCAAAAATATTAGATTTTAAAAGTGGGACTATAACTCACTTTCACAGATTTTTACTTCGTCGGGAAGTAAGACTTGGCCACTGGTTGATTCACGAACCTATAACAATATATACATATATATCAAAGTATGTTCAAAATATATTTACAACACTTTTAATATATTTTGATGTTTTAAGTTTATTAAGTCAGCTGTCCTCGTTAGTAACCTACAACTAGTTGTCCACAGTTAGATGTACAGAAATAAATCGATAAATATTATCTTGAATCAATCCACGACCCAGTGTATACGTATCTCAGTATTGATCACAACTCAAACTATATATATTTTGGAATCAACCTCAACCCTGTATAGCTAACTCCAACATTCACATATAGAGTGTCTATGGTTGTTCCGAAATATATATAGATGTGTCGACATGATAGGTCGAAACATTGTATACGTGTCTATGGTATCTCAAGATTACATAATATACAATACAAGTTGATTAAGTTATGGTTGGAATAGATTTGTTACCAATTTTCACGTAGCTAAAATGAGAAAAATTATCCAATCTTGTTTTACCCATAACTTCTTCATTTTAAATCCGTTTTGAGTGAATCAAATTGATATGATTTCATATTGAACTCTATTTTATGAATCTAAACAGAAAAAGTATAGGTTTATAGTCGGAAAAATAAGTTACAAGTTGTTTTTGTAAAGGTAGTCATTTCAGTCGAAAGAACGACGTCTAGATGACCATTTTAGAAAACATACTTCCACTTTGAGTTTAACCATAATTTTTGGATATAGTTTCATGTTCATAATAAAAATCATTTTCTCAGAATAACAACTTTTAAATCAAAGTTTATCATAGTTTTTAATTAACTAACCCAAAACAGCCCGCGGTGTTACTACGACGGCGTAAATCCGGTTTTACGGTGTTTTTCGTGTTTCCAGGTTTTAAATCATTAAGTTAGCATATCATATAGATATAGAACATGTGTTTAGTTGATTTTAAAAGTCAAGTTAGAAGGATTAATTTTTGTTTGCGAACAAGTTTAGAATTAACTAAACTATGTTCTAGTGATTACAAGTTTAAACCTTCGAATAAGATAGCTTTATATGTATGAATTGAATGATGTTAGGAACATCATTACTACCTTAAGTTCCTTGGATAAACCTACTGGAAAAGAGAAAAATGGATCTAGCTTCAATGGATCCTTGGATGGCTCGAAGTTCTTGAAGCAGAATCATGACACGAAAACAAGTTCAAGTAAGATCATCACTTGAAATAAGATTGTTATAGTTATAGAAATTGAACCAAATTTTGAATATGATTATTACCTTGTATTAGAATTATAACCTACTATAAGAAACAAAGATTTCTTGAGGTTGGATGATCACCTTACAAGATTGGAAGTGAGCTAGCAAACTTGAAAGTATTCTTGATTTTATGAAACTAGAACTTTTGGAATTTATGAAGAACACTTAGAACTTGAAGATAGAACTTGAGAGAGATCAATTAGATGAAGAAAATTGAAGAATGAAAGTGTTTGTAGGTGTTTTTGGTCGTTGGTGTATGGATTAGATATAAAGGATATGTTATTTTGTTTTCATGTAAATAAGTCATGAATGATTACTCATATTTTTGTAATTTTATGAGATATTTCATGCTAGTTGCCAAATGATGGTTCCCACATGTGTTAGGTGACTCACATGGGCTGCTAAGAGCTGATCATTGGAGTGTATATACCAATAGTACATACATCTAAAAGCTGTTTATTGTACGAGTACGAATACGATTGCATACGAGTAGAATTGTTGATGAAACTGAACGAGGATGTAATTGTAAGCATTTTTGTTAAGTAGAAGTATTTTGATAAGTGTATTGAAGTCTTTCAAAAGTGTATAAATACATATTAAAACACTACATGTATATACATTTTAACTGAGTCGTTAAGTCATCGTTAGTCGTTACATGTAAGTGTTGTTTTGAAACCTTTAGGTTAACGATCTTGTTAAATGTTGTTAACCCAATGTTTATAATATCAAATGAGATTTTAAATTATTATATTATCATGATATTATCATGTATGAATATCTCTTAATATGATATATATACATTAAATGTCTTTACAACGATAATCGTTACATATATGTCTCGTTTAAAAATCATTAAGTTAGTAGTCTTGTTTTTACATATGTAGTTCATTGTTAATATACTTAATGATATGTTTACTTATCATAGTATCATGTTAACTATATATATATCCATATATATGTCATCATATAGTTTTTACAAGTTTTAACGTTCGTGAATCACCGGTCAACTTGGGTGGTCAATTGTCTATATGAAACATATTTCAATTAATCAAGTCTTAACAAGTTTGATTGCTTAACATGTTGGAAACATTTAATTATGTAAATATCAATCTTAGTTAATATATATAAACATGGAAAAGTTCGGGTCACTACAGTACCTACCCGTTAAATAAATTTCGTCCCGAAATTTTAAGCTGTTGAAGGTGTTGACGAATCTTCTGGAAATAGATGCGGGTATTTCTTCTTCATCTGATCTTCACGCTCCCAGGTGAACTCGGGTCCTCTACAAGCATTCCATCGAACCTTAACAATTGGTATCTTGTTTTGCTTAAGTCTTTTAACCTCACGATCCATTATTTCGACGGGTTCTTCGATGAATTGAAGTTTTTCGTTGATTTGGATTTCATCTAACGGAATAGTGAGATCTTCTTTAGCAAAACATTTCTTCAAATTCGAGACGTGGAAAGTGTTATGTACAGCCGCGAGTTGTTGAGGTAACTCAAGTCGGTAAGCTACTGGTCCGACACGATCAATAATCTTGAATGGTCCAATATACCTTGGATTTAATTTCCCTCGTTTACCAAATCGAACAACGCCTTTCCAAGGTGCAACTTTAAGCATGACCATCTCTCCAATTTCAAATTCTATATCTTTTCTTTTAATGTCAGCGTAGCTCTTTTGTCGACTTTGGGCGGTTTTCAACCGTTGTTGAATTTGGATGATCTTCTCGGTAGTTTCTTGTATAATCTCCGGACCCGTAATCTGTCTATCCCCCACTTCACTCCAACAAATCGGAGACATGCACTTTCTACCATAAAGTGCTTCAAACGGCGCCATCTCAATGCTTGAATGGTAGCTGTTGTTGTAGGAAAATTCTGTTAACGGTAGATGTCGATCCCAACTGTTTCCGAAATCAATAACACATGCTCGTAGCATGTCTTCAAGCGTTTGTATCGTCCTTTCGCTTTGCCCATCAGTTTGTGGATGATAGGCAGTACTCATGTCTAGACGAGTTCCTAATGCTTGCTGTAATGTCTGCCAGAATCTTGAAATAAATCTGCCATCCCTATCAGAGATAATAGAGATTGGTATTCCATGTCTGGAGATGACTTCCTTCAAATACAGTCGTGCTAACTTCTCCATCTTGTCATCTTCTCTTATTGGCAAGAAGTGTGCTGATTTGGTGAGACGGTCAACTATTACCCAAATAGTATCAAAACCACTTGCAGTCCTTGGCAATTTAGTGATGAAATCCATGGTAATATTTTCCCATTTCCATTCCGGGATTTCGGGTTGTTGAAGTAGACCTGATGGTTTCTGATGCTCAGCTTTGACCTTAGAACACGTCAAACATTCTCCTACGTATTTAGCAACATCGGCTTTCATACCCGGCCACCAAAAATGTTTCTTGAGATCCTTGTACATCTTCCCCGTTCCAGGATGTATTGAGTATCTGGTTTTATGAGCTTCTCTAAGTACCATTTCTCTCATATCTCCAAATTTTGGTACCCAAATCCTTTCAGCCCTATACCGGGTTCCGTCTTCCCGAATATTAAGATGCTTCTCCGATCCTTTGGGTATTTCATCCTTTAAATTTCCCTCTTTTAAAACTCCTTGTTGCGCCTCATTTATTTGAGTAGTAATGTTATTATGAATCATTATATTCATAGATTTTACTCGAATGGGTTCTCTGTCCTTCCTGCTCAAGGCATCGGCTACCACATTTGCCTTCCCCGGGTGGTAACGAATCTCAAAGTCGTAATCATTCAATAATTCAATCCACCTACGCTGCCTCATATTCAGTTGTTTCTGATTAAATATGTGTTGAAGACTTTTGTGGTCGGTATATATAATACTTTTGACCCCATATAAGTAGTGCCTCCAAGTCTTTAATGCAAAAACAACCGCGCCTAATTCCAAATCATGCGTCGTATAATTTTGTTCGTGAATCTTCAATTGTCTAGACGCATAAGCAATCACCTTCGTTCGTTGCATTAATACACAACCGAGACCTTGCTTTGATGTATCACAATAAATCACAAAATCATCATTCCCTTCAGGCAATGACAATATAGGTGCCGTAGTTAGCTTTTTCTTCAATAACTGAAACGCTTTCTCTTGTTCATCATTCCATTCAAATTTCTTCCCTTTATGCGTTAATGCAGTCAAGGGTTTTGCTATTCTGGAAAAGTCTTGGATGAACCTTCTGTAGTAACCAGCTAGTCCTAAAAACTGGCGTATGTGTTTCGGAGTTTTCGGGGTTTCCCACTTTTCAACAGTTTCTATCTTTGCCGGATCCACCTTAATACCTTCTTTGTTCACTATGTGACCGAGGAATTGAACTTCTTCCAACCAAAATGCACACTTTGAAAACTTAGCGTACAATTCTTCCTTCCTCAATACTTCTAACACCTTTCTCAAATGTTCACCGTGTTCTTGGTCATTCTTTGAGTAAATAAGTATGTCATCAATGAAAACAATGACAAACTTGTCAAGGTATGGTCCACACACTCGGTTCATAAGGTCCATGAACACAGCTGGTGCATTAGTTAAACCAAACGGCATGACCATAAACTCGTAATGACCGTAACGTGTTCTGAAAGCAGTCTTTGGAATATCATCTTCTTTCACCCGCATTTGATGATACCCGGAACGTAAGTCAATCTTTGAATAAACAGACGAGCCTTGTAGTTGATCAAATAAGTCGTCGATTCTCGGTAGTGGGTAGCGGTTCTTGATGGTAAGTTTGTTCAACTCTCGGTAGTCGATACACAACCTGAATGTACCATCTTTCTTCTTGACAAACAAAACAGGAGCTCCCCACGGTGATGTGCTTGGTCAAATGAAACCACGCTCTAAAAGTTCTTGTAATTGGCTTTGCAGTTCTTTCATCTCGCTGGGTGCGAGTCTGTAAGGAGCACGAGCTATTGGTGCAGCTCCTGGTACAAGATCTATTTGAAATTCAACGGATCGATGTGGGGGTAATCCCGGTAATTCTTTCGGAAATACATCGGGAAATTCTTTTGCAATGGGAACATCATTGATGCTCTTTTCTTCAGTTTGTACTTTCTCGACGTGTGCTAGAACAGCATAGCAACCTTTTCTTATTAGTTTTTGTGCCTTCAAATTACTAATAAGATGTAGCTTCGTGTTGCCCTTTTCTCCGTACACCATTAAGGGTTTTCCTTTTTCTCGTATAATGCGAATTGCATTTTTGTAACAAACGATCTCCGCTTTCACTTCTTTCAACCAGTCCATACCGATTATCACATCAAAACTCCCTAACTCTACTGGTATCAAATCAATCTTAAATGTTTCGCTAACCAGTTTAATTTCTCGATTCCGACATATATTATCTGCTGAAATTAATTTACCATTTGCTAATTAGAGTAAAAATTTACTATCCAAAGGCGTCAATGGACAACTTAATTTAGCACAAAAATCTCTACTCATATAGCTTCTATCCGCACCCGAATCAAATAAAACGTAAGCAGATTTATTGTCAATAAGAAACGTACCCGTAACAAGCTCCGGGTCTTCCTGTGCCTCTATCGCATTAATATTGAAAACTCTTCCACGGCCTTGTCCATTCGTGTTCTCCTGGTTCGGGAAATTTCTAATAATGTGGCCCGGTTTTCCACATTTATAACAAACTACATTGGCATAACTTGCTCCGACACTACTTGCTCCGCCATTACTCGTTCCGACACCATTTGTTCCTTTCGTTCTATTAACCCCTGGTCCGTAGACCTCACACTTCGCCGCGCTATGACCATTTCTTTTACACTTGTTGCAAAATTTGGTGCAGAACCCCGAGTGATACTTTTCACACCTTTGGCATAGCTGCTTCTGATTGTTGTTGTTGTTGCGGTTATTATTGTTATTGGGATGATTGTTGTAGTTGCTGTTGCTGTTGTTGTTGTTATTGTTGTTGGGCCGTTTGTTGTAGTTGCGATTGATGTTGCGATTGTTGGGATAATTGTTGCGATTATTGTTGTAATTGCTGTTGTTGTTGTATTGGTGATTCTTATCACCGTTTTCCTCCCACTTTCTTTTGACTTGCTTCACATTGGCCTCTTCAGCAGTCTGTTCTTTAATTCTTTCTTCAATTTGGTTCACGAGTTTGTGAGCCATTCTACATGCCTGTTGTATAGAGGCGGGCTCGTGTGAACTTATATCTTCTTGGATTCTTTCCGGTAATCCTTTCACAAATGCGTCGATCTTCTCTTCCTCATCTTCGAATGCTCCCGGACACAATAGGCACAATTCTGTGAATCATCTTTCGTACGTGGTAATATCAAATCCTTGGGTTCGTAACCCTCTAAGTTCTGTCTTGAGCTTATTGACCTCGGTTCTGGGACGGTACTTCTCGTTCATCAAGTGCTTGAATGCTGACCACGGTAGTGCGTACGCATCGTCTTGTCCCACTTGCTCTAGATAGGTATTCCACCATGTTAACGCAGAACCTATGAAGGTATGCGTAGCGTACTTTACTTTGTCCTCTTCAGTACACTTACTTATGGCAAACACCGATTCGACCTTCTCGGTCCACCGTTTCAATCCGATCGGTCCTTTGGTTCCATCAAATTCCAAAGGTTTGCAGGCAGTGAATTCTTTGTAGGTGCATCCTACACGATTTCCTGTACTGCTAGATCCAAGGTTATTGTTGGTATGTAGCGCAGCCTGTACTGCGGCTATGTTGGAAGCTAGAAAAGTCCGGAATTCCTCTTCATTCATATTCACGGTGTGTCGAGTAGTCGGTGCCATTTCCTTCAAAATAGTCAAATGGAACAAGTTAATCATACAGAATATTAAGAGTAGTTAATAGTATTTCGTAGCATAATATGAACTCATTTATAAAAGCTTTTTCTTCATATTAGCGTTTTATAAGTTTAAATTCGGGTAGTACCTACCCGTTAAGTTCATACTTAGTAGCTAATATACAATTCAACTACTACAATTCTATATGAAAAACTGATTATAATAATATTTCGCGTTCAAACTTTTATACAATATTTTACAAACTTACAATACCGCTTATTTTACATAAAGCATGAAATATAGTACACAATAACTTTGATACAAGATAGTTGTGAAGACAATTCTAGCTAGTACACAAGTCGTTCGGCAAAGGCAATAAAGACACGTAATTCATACGTCCAGAAACAAGTCATGCATTCTGGTTTTACTAGGACTACTTCCCATCCTTGGTCTTGTGCAACATAACCGTTATGGCCGTTGATAAGACAGCGTGTTGTAACGTCATCAAAGGGATGAGGGTTACGTAATGTCCAACGGTCCCGTAATAATCTAAAAACCTCATTTCTTACCCCAATTACCGACTCCGTCACTTGTGGAAACGTTTTGTTTAATAGTTGTAGCCCGATGTTCTTGTTCTCACTTTGGTGAGAAGCGAACATTACTAATCCGTAAGCATAACATGCTTCTTTATGTTGCATGTTAGCCGCTTTTTCTAAATCACGAAGTCCAATATTCGGATATATTGAGTCAAAATAATTTCTTAACCCGTTGCGTAAAATAGCATTTGGGTTCCCCGCAATATATGCGTCAAAGTAAACACATCGTAACTTATGGGTTTCCCAATGTGATATCCCCCATCTTTCAAACGAAAGTCTCTTATAAACCAAGACATTCTTGGAACGTTCTTCGAATGTCTTACAAACTGATCTCGCCTTAAATAGTTGTGCCGAAGAATTCTGGCCGACTCTAGACAAGATTTCATCAATCATGTCTCCGGGTAGGTCTCTTAAAATATTGGGTTGTCTATCCATTTTGTGTTTTTAAACTGTAAAATAGACAAGAGTTAGTTTCATAAAAAAATACTTATTAATACAAGCAATTTTTACATATATCATAAAGCATAAGAACACTATATTACATATATTACACCACACGAATACAACTATCTTATTCCGACTCGCTCGTTTCTTCTTCTTCGGTTTTGGTTCGTTTTGCCAAGTTTCTAGGGATATATGATGTTCCCCTAATACGAGCCGTCGTTGTCCACATTGGTTTAGAAAAACCTGGTGGTTTAGAGGTTCCCGGGTCATTGTTACAACTTAAGGACTTCGGGGGTTGACGATACATATAAAGTTTATCGGGGTTGGAATTAGATTTCTCTATTTTTATGCCCTTTCCCTTATTATTTTCTTTTACCTTTTTAAATTCAGTTGGGGTAATTTCTATAACATCATCGGAATTCTCGTCGGAATCCGATTCATCGGAGAATTGGTAATCCTCCCAATATTTTGCTTCCTTGGCGGAAAGACCATTGACCATAATTAACCTTGGTCGGTTGGTTGAGGATTTTCTTTTACTTAACCGTTTTATTATTTCCCCCACCGGTTCTATTTCTTCATCCGGTTCCGATTCTTCTTCCGGTTCCGATTCTTCTTCCGGTTCCGACTCTTCTTCCGGTTCCTCTTCGGGAACTTGTGAATCAGTCCACGAATCATTTCAATTTACATTTGACTCTTCATTATTATTAGGTGAGTCAATGGGACTTGTTCTAGAGGTAGACATCTATCACATAATATCAAACGCGTTAAGAGATTAATATATCACATAATATTCACATGTTAAAAATATATAGTTTCCAACAAAATTTGTTAAGCAATCATTTTTCAAGTAAACACGGTCGAAGTCCAGACTCACTAATGCATCCTAACAAACTCGATAAGACACACTAATGAAAAATTCTGGTTCTCTAAGACCAACGCTCGGATACCAACTGAAATGTCCCGTTCTTATTGATTAAAAACGTTCCATATTAATTGATTTCGTTGCGAGGTTTTGACCTCTATATGAGACGTTTTTCAAAGACTGCATTCATTTTAAAACAAACCATAACCTTTATTTCATCAATAAAGGTTAAAAAGCTTTACGTAGATTATCAAATAATGATAATCTAAAATATCCTGTTTACACACGACCATTACATAATGGTTTACAATACAAATATGTTACAACAAAATAAGTTTCTTGAATGCAGTTTTTACACAATATCATACAAGCATGGACTCCAAATCTCGTCCTTATTTAAGTATGCGACAGCGGAAGCTCTTAATAATCACCTGAGAATAAACATGCTTAAAACGTCAACAAAAATGTTGGTGAGTTATAGGTTTAACCTATATATATCAAATCATAATAATAGACCACAAGATTTCATATTTCAATACACATCCCATACATAGAGATAAAAATCATTCATATGGTGAACACCTGGTAACCGACAATAACAAGATGCATATATAAGAATATCCCCATCATTTCCGGGACACCCTTCGGATATGATATAAATTTTGAAGTACTAAAGCATCCGGTACTTTGGATGGGGTTTGTTAGGCCCAATAGATCTATCTTTAGGATTCGCGTCAATTAGGGTGTCTGTTCCCTAATTCTTAGATTACCAGACTTAATAAAAAGGGGCATATTCGATTTTGATAATTCAACCATAGAATGTAATTTCACGTACTTGTGTCTATTTTGTAAATCAGTTATAAAACCTGCATGTATTCTCATCCCAAAAATATTAGATTTTAAAAGTGGGACTATAACTCACTTTCACAGATTTTTACTTCGTCGGGAAGTAAGACTTGGCCACTGGTTGATTCACGAACCTATAACAATATATACATATATATCAAAGTATGTTCAAAATATATTTACAACACTTTTAATATATTTTGATGTTTTAAGTTTATTAAGTCAGCTGTCCTCGTTAGTAACCTACAACTAGTTGTCCACAGTTAGATGTACAGAAATAAATCGATAAATATTATCTTGAATCAATCCACGACCCAGTGTATACGTATCTCAGTATTGATCACAACTCAAACTATATATATTTTGGAATCAACCTCAACCCTGTATAGCTAACTCCAACATTCACATATAGAGTGTCTATGGTTGTTCCGAAATATATATAGATGTGTCGACATGATAGGTCGAAACATTGTATACGTGTCTATGGTATCTCAAGATTACATAATATACAATACAAGTTGATTAAGTTATGGTTGGAATAGATTTGTTACCAATTTTCACGTAGCTAAAATGAGAAAAATTATCCAATCTTGTTTTACCCATAACTTCTTCATTTTAAATCCGTTTTGAGTGAATCAAATTGATATGATTTCATATTGAACTCTATTTTATGAATCTAAACAGAAAAAGTATAGGTTTATAGTCGAAAAAATAAGTTACAAGTCGTTTTTGTAAAGGTAGTCATTTCAGTCGAAAGAACGACGTCTAGATGACCATTTTAGAAAACATACTTCCACTTTGAGTTTAACCATAATTTTTGGATATAGTTTCATGTTCATAATAAAAATCATTTTCTCAGAATAACAACTTTTAAATCAAAGTTTATCATAGTTTTTAATTAACTAACCCAAAACAGCCCGCGGTGTTACTACGACGGCGTAAATCCGGTTTTACGGTGTTTTTCGTGTTTCCAGGTTTTAAATCATTAAGTTAGCATATCATATAGATATAGAACATGTGTTTAGTTGATTTTAAAAGTCAAGTTAGAAGGATTAATTTTTGTTTGCGAACAAGTTTAGAATTAACTAAACTATGTTCTAGTGATTACAAGTTTAAACCTTCGAATAAGATAGCTTTATATGTATGAATTGAATGATGTTAGGAACATCATTAATACCTTAAGTTCCTTGGATAAACCTACTGGAAAAGAGAAAAATGGATCTAGCTTCAATGGATCCTTGGATGGCTCGAAGTTCTTGAAGCAGAATCATGACACGAAAACAAGTTCAAGTAAGATCATCACTTGAAATAAGATTGTTATAGTTATAGAAATTGAACCAAAGTTTGAATATGATTATTACCTTGTATTAGAATGATAACCTACTGTAAGAAACAAAGATTTCTTGAGGTTGGATGATCACCTTACAAGATTGGAAGTGAGCTAGCAAACTTGAAAGTATTCTTGATTTTATGAAACTAGAACTTTTGGAATTTATGAAGAACACTTAGAACTTGAAGATAGAACTTGAGAGAGATCAATTAGATGAAGAAAATTGAAGAATGAAAGTGTTTGTAGGTGTTTTTGGTCGTTGGTGTATGGATTAGATATAAAGGATATGTTATTTTGTTTTCATGTAAATAAGTCATGAATGATTACTCATATTTTTGTAATTTTATGAGATATTTCATGCTAGTTGCCAAATGATGGTTCCCACATGTGTTAGCTGACTCACATGGGCTACTAAGAGCTGATCATTGGAGTGTATATACCAATAGTACATACATCTAAAAGCTGTGTATTGTACGAGTACGAATACAGTTGCATACGAGTAGAATTGTTGATGAAACTGAACGAGGATGTAATTGTAAGCATTTTTGTTAAGTAGAAGTATTTTGATAAGTGTATTGAAGTCTTTCAAAAGTGTATAAATACATATTAAAACACTACATGTATATACATTTTAACTGAGTCGTTAAGTCATCGTTAGTCGTTACATGTAAGTGTTGTTTTGAAACCTTTAGGTTAACGATCTTGTTAAATGTTGTTAACCCAATGTTTATAATATCAAATGAGATTTTAAATTATTATATTATCATGATATTATCATGTATGAATATCTCTTAATATGATATATATACATTAAATGTCTTTACAACGATAATCGTTACATATATGTCTCGTTTAAAAATCATTAAGTTAGTAGTCTTGTTTTTACATATGTAGTTCATTGTTAATATACTTAATGATATGTTTACTTATCATAGTATCATGTTAACTATATATATATCCATATATATGTCATCATATAGTTTTTACAAGTTTTAACGTTCGTGAATCACCGGTCAACTTGGGTGGTCAATTGTCTATATGAAACATATTTCAATTAATCAAGTCTTAACAAGTTTGATTGCTTAACATGTTGGAAACATTTAATTATGTAAATATCAATCTCAGTTAATATATATAAACATGGAAAAGTTCGGGTCACTACAATCTGTGTTGTTGATTTGGATGTTGACTGTACTGACGATGCTGGTAACGCTGACGGTACTGTTGATGTTGTTGGTAAAGCAAGTTTAGCTTGTTAATCACACACCATTTTTGTCAGGGTTTCTACTCTTCCTTCTATCATTTTGGTTCGCTTAACTGATTTATGGTTAGGGCTAGATTAGATAATCTCTAAGACTTTAGAGATTACATAATCGCCGCGGAATGTTTCTCCAATGAAGTTATGAATTAATACTTCGTCAGTTATTGTTGTTGGTACTCCTTGGTATCTATGGTGCGTATGACGTTGATGCTCATGGGGCAGATTGTGAAGTTGAGGTTTATGACGCGGTTGTGGTTGGAGGTGGTAATGCTACTGTTGGCCTTGATGATGGTGGTACTGGTTATGCTACTGATGCTGCTGCTGGTATTTGTAATCTCTGCACCATATTCTCCAAAGCCACTACCCGAGCGCGAAGCTCGTTGACTTCTTCTATTACACCGGGGTGATTGTCGGTTCGAACGAGCGGATAAATAAAGTCTAAAATTTGATGTAATATATAATCGTGACGAGATACTCTGGAAATGAGCGAGAAAATGGTGTTTCGGACAGGTTCGCCGGTAAGTGCTTCAGGTTCTTCGTCAAGAGGGCAATGTGGTAGATGGAAGGGATCACCTTCTTCTTGTCTCCAATGATTGAGGAGGCTACGAATCCATCCCCAATTCATCCAGAATAGGTGATGACTGATTGGTTGATCCATTCCGGTCACACTGCTTTCGGAGCCTGAATGGGATTCCATTTCGGAATCTGAGTGACTTGAACTGATGACGAATTCCATTTCGTACGATTGGATAAAGGATTTTTTTTTGATATGAAATGATTTTGGCTAACGGATGGTATTCTAATTACATAGAATATATATATATATATCAAAAGATTTCGTAGATTACGGAGGACTTTGCGGGATATGTCAGGCAAAGTTTAAAGTAACAGATACGATAAGATATGATTTAGCAGATATACTAAGATATGAATTTTTGTCTATACACTATTCATGCAATCAATGCAGTAAGACGTGTCTTAGACTAAAAATGATAAGCAGGTAATTTCCTGAGGATGATAAGTAGTTAATTTTCGACACAAAATGAAAAGCAAAACTTTTGATATGCAGAAATGGTCGAAGTCCAGACTCACTAATGCATCCTATCGACTTATCACTTAGACACACTAATGCAGACCTGGTTCGCTAAGACCACCGCTCTGATACCAACTGAAAGGACCCGTTCATATACATTATAAACGATTCACAATAGTTGATTACATTGGGAGGTATTTAACCTCTATATGATACATTTTACAAACATTGCATTCGTTTTTAAAAGATAAAATTTCTTTACATCGAAAATTGACAGGCATGCATACCATTTCATAATATCCACTATCCAACTATAAATTGATTTAACAATAATATTTGATGAACTCAATGACTCGAATGCAACGTTCTTCGAAATATGCTATGAAAGACTCCAAGTAATATCTTTAAAATGAGCAAATGCACAGCGGAAGATTTCTTTAACACCTGAGAATAAACATGCTTTAAAGTGTCAACCAAAAGGTTGGTGAGTTCATTAGTTTATCATAATCATTTATTTCTATCATTTTAATAGACCACAAGAATTTCATTTCCAGTTCTCATAAATATACGTCCCATGCATAGAGACAAAAATAATCATTCATATGGTGAACACCTGGTAACCAACATTAACTAGATACATATAAGAATATCCCCTATCATTCCGGGATCCTCCTTCGGACATGATATAAATTTTGAAGTACTAAAGCATCCGGTACTTTGGATGGGGTTTGTTAGGCCCAATAGATCTATCTTTAGGATTCGCGTCAATTAGGGTGTCTGTTCCCTAATTCTTAGATTACTAGACTTTAATAAAAAGGGGCATATTCGATTTCGATAATTCAACCATAGAATGTAGTTTCAATTACTTGTGTCTATTTCGTCAAACATTTATAAAAGCGCATGTATTCTCAGTCCCAAAAATATAAAGGATAAAAAGGCAAATGAAACTCACCATACTGTATTTCGTAGTAAAAATACATACAACGTCATTGAACAAGTGCAAGGTTGGCCTCGGATTCATGAACCTAAATTAATTATATATATTTATGTGTTGGTCAATATTTGTCTAACAAATTATGTCAAGTCATAGTGTACCACAATCCTAATGCTCGAGACTAATATGCAAAAGTCAACAAAATTAAATTTGACTCAAAATAATTTCCAAAAATCTATACATGATTAATATATAGTTTACATATCGTCGTTTTATATTTTTAAATATTTTTAAAAGATTTATTAGAGTAAATAATATAATTTATTTATTAATAAATAAAATTTTATATTAAATTTATATAATAAAATATACTTTTATATATATTAAGTAATAAAATTTATAGGGTTCATTTAATATCATAAAGATAATATGATAGGTATTATTAAAGTAAGTTATTACACGTAGTAAAATATGTTTGTCTCACATATTTATTTGATAAAATAATATCTATAATGATAGTAAGTAAAAGTTGTATTATTTTGTAATAATAATTATTATTATAAAAATATCAATATTTATAATTACTAAGATGACATTATGATAAAATGATAATTCTAATTATGATAACTTTAATATTTACGATAATTTTTAATATTATCTTTAAAATAATAATTCTATTTAAAATAATAATAATAATGATATTTTATAGTTACAATGACATTTCTATTAAAATGATAATTTTTGTTAAAATGATAGTTTTAATACTAACGATACTTTTAATAATAATAGTAATGATAAAAATAATAAGAACGATAATTTTATCTAAATCAATATCTTATAATATTTTAATTTCATCATGATACTCTTACTCATTATTTCCTAATCGTTTCGTTTAATAGCTTTTAATCATCTTTTATATCGTGTTCATAATAATGATAATAATAGTAATTAAAATAATTAGGTGTTACAAATATTTGTTTTAATTACACTAATATTAATAATGATAGTTACTATAACATTATTATCGATAATACTAATAATTATCTTAATGATAATATAGTAATAATAATAATAACAATAACAATAACCATTTTTAAATAATGATATATATATTAATAATGATAATAATAATAATAATACTAATAATAATAATAATAATCATAATAATAATTGGATAATAATAATAATAATACTAATTATAACTTTAACGATAATAACGATAGTAATAATAAAAAAAAATAACAAGTTTAATGATAAATCCCTTTTATTGATAAAGATAATAATAATGATAATAATAAGATAAAACTAGAACGACGATAATAATAATCATTTTTAATAAAAATATCGAAAATTCAATTGATTATAACTTCTAATCCGTTCATCGAAACCATTCGATATCTAAAGGAAAAGTTCTTAATTTTTCGCTAGATTTCCAAGGACATGCATATCTTATACCTTATCTCAACCGCAAGTGTAACTAATTCAAGATTCAACCTAACCTGTCTAAGGTCAATATCAAAAGTACAAGCATGCATAATCCTAAATACTCGAGCACTAGTCAGGGATACACAATTAGTATGTAAAAGTTAAATTATGAGTACTCACGTATCAATATTGAGATTCAATATTGCAGGAAAGGTAAGTAGACGCAACGGAAATGATAAACACTACATTGACCTCACGAGCATACCCATGAACCATACTCAATCACCTCCATAGCTATAACCCATAATTTCCTTAATCCTATCCCACTCGAAAAATAATTTCGAAATCACTCGGACAGCATTCCGTCGTAATATTTTATGTATACTAATAATATCTTGAAATAATACGGAGTAAATATATATATATATATGTAAATCGATTGAGAGACTTTAGAGAAAAATATTTTCAAGTTTCTATGAAATAATGAAACCTATTGAATTCTATTTGTAATAGATTTTTGAATTATTAAAGTGAATTATTAAAGTATGAATTATTAAAGTGAATTATTAAAGTATGAATTATTAAAGTGAATTATTAAAGTATGAATTATTAAAGTGAATTATTAAAGTATGAATTATTAAAGTTAAAGTAAAATAAAAATTAAGTAAAGGTAAAGTTTAAGTATAGTAAAAGTATAAAACTATGTACGTATAATACGCGTATAAATATATATAATATTAATTTAAATCGTTATATATATTTAACAAAACAGAATATAAATATCGTTAACTTTATTATACTAGTTAAGTAATGAGTTGTCAAAAGTGGTTCTAGATATTTATAAAAGTTATATACGTTTTAATAATAAAGTTCTTTTTAAACTGAAAACGTTTTTGTACGTTTGAAACTAAATAGATCAATCGAGTCTTTATGAGATTCAATCTTCCACTATCCTTTGTCTAGTTCTCAATGATTGACAATTTGTTCTTATTTATAAATCACTTTTCCATTTTTTGAATATTGTTAAAATGAAAAGATTTCTCAAATCAGCGTGGGCCTTTCAACAGAGACTTGTAATCATAATTCAATATATCTGATAAATTAATCATTTGATCTTATCTTCTAATTCCATTGATAAACATTTTGAAATAGATACAATCATATAAAGTATTTAATCTAATATTTTGTTTACGTTTCAAGTTATAATATATATACACATATACATATATAATCATATTCGTTTAATGGTTCGTGAATCGTTGGAACTTGGTCGAGGTTGAATGAATGTATGAACATAGTTTAAAATTCTTGAAATTTAACTTAACAAATATTGCTTATCGTGTCGGAAACATATAAAGATTAAAGTTTAAATTTGGTTGGAAATTTCCGGGTTGTCACAGCTTATCGTGTCAAAATCATAAAAGATTAAGTTTAAATTTGGTCAGAAATTTTCGGGTCGTCACATTGTTAAAGAAATTTCATCCCGAAATTTGAGTGTGGTCATCATGCTTAATAATAAAAATGTTTTTATGATGAATATGAGCTGATAAATAGAGTTTTATTACTGTTGAGTAATGTGAATAAGATAATTCAATTCTCGAAGCGTATGAGTGAGGCTATAACAAAAGATTGAAATGAGGAAAATAAGATTCGCCTTAGCTTTTGACGTAATCAGGGTTGAATTTAGAAAATCAGGTGCGTCTTAAATTTTGACGTTGTCTTGGTTGAATTTCGGAATTCACGGGATTTGAAGAAAATCTTCGAAATCTAAAAGATTTGATTCTTCGACGAATATGGAAATTAAGATCTCTATAATTAAATACGGTGATCTGCCTCGATTACTCTGTCGGATATTTCCGTTATAAATTATACTTTTTCCGTTCCATTATTTTCCACTATACTCAATTCCCAAATTCAAAAGATTATGAAAATACTTAATCCTGTTCTGATCATTGTTTTTATTCTTACTATCGCAATGATCTTTTTCCTTTTCCAACTCCCCCCAGAAGAATCTGTTTATTTCTACTATGCTCTAGGGATTATTGTATTAATAATTCTCCCGTGTCTTTATATTGCTGTACGCATTGATATCCACGGTTTGTAATTTCGGTGTTGTTGTTGGGCTTTATATTTTCCCCTATATATTGGAGCTGCATGCTCCTGTTTTCTCTTCCCGACTTTAAATCAAGCGAATAATAGTCCAGAATTTGTAGGTATGGAGTTTCGAATAATCCTAATGTCCTAAATAGAAAGAAACATAGTAGTACGATCTTGATTGGTTAAATTACCAGATTCAAGAGAAATAATAGAATTATCAAGAAATTAAGTTCTTGATATGTTTAGAGATTAGGTAGAATGTAAGAGTAGTGTAACATGGCACATGATAACGTTATGGTCTGTGAATCATCACGTTCCAATAGAAACTAAGCATGACTTACTATAATATAATCACGTTGGCCAAGCGCCATTATATTATACTAACTCATGCTTCAATTCCCAACACTTCTCCACAATTCATTCATAATTTATACTTAGATTTTACAGAAGTTTCCAATATAATGAAATACAGAAAACATGAAGAGGTAGATAATTTCGGACAAGAATATTTTTGAAAATATCCTCAGAAATATCGAAGATATTTATGATGATATTTTGGAATTTCTAAGTTCGAAGGTTGATGAAGGAAAATTTTTCGTACGATTTTAACATGACTTTGGAGCAAGATATTCTCTAAAGATTTCATCGGATTCAGAATTACCTGGATTCTTTGAATATAGGGTTTGGTCCTTGTATTTGTCCTTGGTCTCCTTCATGGTTAGCACAATCTGTTTTGTTTTTTTTAGTATCAAATTTTTCTATCGAGCGTTCCCAACACTCCAATCTTTATCATCAAACTCTTGGCCATCTAGGCCATCTACAATTTTACTATTTCCTCTGCATTTAATGCACCATATCTGAATCGTCGGTTATCAATTCGAGGTGGTTTCAGGAGAATTGTGTTTTTAGATGATTAAACACTGATGATAATATGGTGGAATAAAAAAGGTTCCCTGGTGGCAATAAAAGAGTATGCATATATATCAAGGTTATAATAAGGTTGTTTCGAACAAAAAGTCGAAGTTGACTTGCTGGAGCTGTGACAAAATTGGCTAATTTGGAAAGAGATTGCAAAGTTATTTTTGGTAATAACAACGCCAAAGGAGCTAACACAGATACGTGTTAAACGTTTACTCAGGTTCTGAGTATTTTTAGGTGCATAACTATGTGCATCAATCTTTTCTTCCGTAGATGAAGTGTGGTTGGTTCATCCTCTCGATTGAAGTGGTTTCAAGAATTATGAAGTGTTTGAACGCATATTGGAATCGTCAAGATACGAGTGAGGTTTAAGATGAAATCAAGTGGCAAACTTGAAGAGATGTTTAGTTTCATATGTTATAATTAATATTTTAATTCATTTTAACTGTCCAATGTTTTCTTCATTATGCCACTTGTTGGATTCTGATAGGTCAAAATCCAAACATGATATTGAATGAAAATGGTTATTCTGCGGTGAATGGATACGTATATCGGTGGTTGTAAGTAGGATAGTAAACGACTGTTGAATCAGATTTGAAGAATATACAGTGTAACTTATTAATGTGAAACCCAAATATTCCTCGAGTATTACCTACCCGTTAAAATATTTTCATCATTAACAGTTGGTGCAAAAGAATTTTTAATTACAATCTTTATAAAAATATACATACATATATATTTTCTTCAGATTTAATCATGGATTTAATGAGTCAATAAGATATTAAACTCATTTGATTTATCATTAACACTAGATTACATAATCTCTAAAACTTTAGAAATTACATAATCGCCATGTCGAGCGAAGATAATCGATGTAGAACGATATGTAGAACGAAGATAAAGTAGGTAGAACGATACGTAGAACGATACGTAGAACAATGATTATGCTCGAGGTACAGAATGAGATGTTGAGGCATGTGATGTTGAAGCTTGGGTTATTGGTGGTACTGGTGTTGATGTTGGTGGTGTTGTGGGTGCCAGTGATGTTGCTGAAGCTGGTAGGTTTTGCACCATATTTTCCAAAGCTACAACTCGAGCGCGAAGTTCGTTGACTTCTTCTATTATTCCGGGATGATTGTCGGTTGAGACAAGTGGATGAATAAGGTTTTGAATTGTAGATATTATGTAATCGTTGCGAGTTATCCTGGAAGTGAGAGTGAAAATGGTGTTTCGAACTGGTTCGCCGGTAGTGCTTCAGGTTCTTCGTCAAGAGGTGAATTCGGTTGGTGGAAAGGATCGCCTTCTTCTCGTCTCCATTGATTAAGTCGACTACGAACACATCAGATGAATTGGGAATAATTGATTGATTGATTCATTCTGGTGACACTGCTTTCGGAGCTTAGGTGAAACTCCATATTGGAATAGCTATCGGAATCCGAGGAATTCGAACTGGTTGAGGGATTCGTCTCGTACGATCAAATAAAGGATTTTCAATAAGAAATAGATTATAGGATATAGATTAGTACCCTGTAATACATAATTTAAATATGCATATATAATACTAAAATCCCAAAAGTTACGGAGGAATCTACGGAAGCTGTCAGGCAAAGGGAACAATAACAGATACGCTAAGATATGAATTTATCTATACACTATCTATGCAATAGAGGCAGTAAGATGTGTCTAGAATTTAAAGGGTGATAAGCAAGTAATTCTCGACACGAAATGATAAGCAAATCTTTTGACATGCAGACACGGTCGAAGTCCAGACTCACTAATGTATCCTAACGACTACTAGTTAGACACACTAATGCAAGACCTGGTTCGCTAAGACCACCGCTCTGATACCAACTGAAAGGACCCGACCCAATCCATCTGGATGAAGTCACCAACATCTGGTCCCATTGCGATGATCGACTCCAAATGATGGCTTTTAAAATGAGCAAATGCACAGCGGAAGATTTCTTTCATACCTGAGAATAAACATGCTTTCAAGTGTCAATCAAAAGATTGGTGAGTTCATAAGTTTATCATAAAATAATAAAATTCATCATTTTGATAGACCACAAAGTTTAAATCCGGCATGGTACAAATGGGCCCGAATCCTATACCCACCTGTAATGTACATGCGATATCTTTTAAATACAGTACACCTTTCTCGTGTACGAAATCATCTTTCATAAATCTTAGTAACCGTACATATATCTTGTGCACAAAATAACATACACATAACCTGTGTATAAAAATCATTCTCTCGATACATAACATTCAATGGTGGCAATTATCATGTCCACATAATTCAATGGTGGCAATTATCATGTCCACATAATTCAATGGTGGCAATTATCATGTCTACATAATTCAATCGTGGCAATTATCATGTCCACATAATTCAATCGTGGCAATTATCATGTCCACATAATTCAATCGTGGCAATTATCATGTCCACATAATTCAATAATAATCCGCAGAACTTCTGTCTGCATAATAATTCATTCGAGGAATGTTTTGCTTGTGTCTATCTCATCAAAAAATTATAAAAGCATTGCATGTGTTCTCAGTCCAAAAATATAGATTGCAAAAGCATTTAATAAAACAGTTATAAAAACAGTGCATGTATTCTCAGTCCCAAAAATGTAAAGAGTAAAAGGGAGCAAATGAAACTCACCATATTGTATTTTGTAGTAAAAATACATATGACTATATTGAAACAATGCAGGGTTGGCCTTGGATTCACGAACCTATATTATTTATATATAAATTAATATACATAATTGAAAATGAACAATTATATATATAAATTTATTAATCATATCCTTTTTATATTAATTGTATATATATGTGTCATACATTCATTTTATATATAAAAATATTAAATTTTCTTATGTTATATGTACTAAATATATTTATATATAAATATCATTTGTTTGTTAAAGCAGTATTTTAGTAATATTACTAGTGATATTGCTAATATTAATTAATAAAGATAAAAACAGTAGTTTTTAATAGAATGAATAATTTAGTAATAATGGTCATGAAAATATTAATTTTTGGTAATAATACTTAGTTCTTAATAATAAAAAAATATCTATTTTGTTAATATTGATAATAAATTTAATTATAACCATACTAATAATCATATTATCAATAATAATGAAAAATGATTTTATTACTAATACTTTTGTTGATAATAACAAAAATATTACCAACAATTTGTAAAATGATACTAATAATAATATTTATAATGATAAATTGTATTATGTTAATAACAATGATAATAATAATAATAATAATGACCATAATTATAATAATAATAATAATACATATGTTAATATTAGTAAGAATAATAACAACAATACCTAAAATGATAAGATTACTCCTAATAATATTATTAATACTTATAATAATTATAATACTTATGATAATAATAATAATAATACTTATAAATTTAATAATAACAATCATATTAATAATAAAAATAGTAAAATCAAAATAATAAAAAAAAATTATACCCTTTACAAGCTGATGTAAAAAGAAGTGTTACAGACAGGACTCGAACCCGCGACCACCCGCTCACCCACCAATACACTCAACCATTTAACCATTTCGTTTTTCTTTAATGATACCATATACGAATATATTAAACCCGTTTCATTTTATTTCGGCCCACAAAACAAAAGCCCAACTTCGAAAATTGATTGGCCCATGGTTATAATCCATAAGTATTTAATTGGAGCCCAATCACCATTAGATCAAAACACAATAACCCAGTTAGTTTCCTTTTTATGTTTTTCTTTATAAACCCACGTATAGAACAAGCATTAGTTATTCGCTACTGTAGCTGATCGAACCAGGATGAACGAAACTGTAGCAAAACATAGTGTGATTAGGGTTCCGGATTACCTCGTCATCTACATCTTCGTTAATCATTATGACCATCTCTTAGTTACCATCACCATCTAAAAGCATCATCCATCTCTCTATCATTATAAAACAGAAGACAGAAAATCAAAAAGCAGAAGTAAAAGTAGTAGCGTAGCAGGAAAAAAATTGGTGTTCAGTTTTGTGATTTGGAATCGAATAGAAACAGAAGAAAAGACTAGAGTAGCAGTTACAGTGACAGCTTATTGGGTTATGAGTTGGGATCTTGGCCACGACCGAATTAAGAAACATGTTCGATGGTTTCCTGGGTAATACAGAAAAATATATCAGCGAATCAACCATCCAGTTAGGCTTCGATTTATCATCATCAATATCACCGTATATGTTAACATCATCGTTCGCCTAACATTAAAAGCATTACTATCGATATACAAAAAAAATAAAAAATACTAGTTGCTTAGTTGTTTTTGCAAAAAAAGTGGCTTTATTACCTTTTCCCTCACCCACTTGAAAGAAAGGAATTTTAACAACTCCCACCAATAATTAAATAAATACGGAGCCTTAACATTATTCAAAAGTAATTTGAACAACACAACAAAACAAAGTAGTTGTTATTGTGGTTGTCGGATAGGGAATAAAAAAATATCAAAAGGTACCGAAACTATAGCAGTACAGTTGGTGTATTTGTTGGGTTGTAGTTGGTAACAGATTATAAAAATAAAAATAAAAAAAAATCAACCTTGAGTAACGGTAAGATTGTAGATGGTATCGTTTGTGATGACACAAAACATAAGGAGGTTAATCGGGCAAAAATAAGAGATAGATGGATATGGTGATAGGTTCAAACAGCAAATAGTTAGTTGGTGGGGGCCTCGAGTGGGTTATGATGTACATGGTTGAATTTTTATAACCGCAACTGGGTGTTATTGATGGGTTTTATTGATGGTGAGTTGTGAATGATTCAAATAGAAATAGAAAATAATATATCAAGATTATGATGAATGTGGCTCGTGTTGATGGGAGATGACCAAGGTGGTGATGAAGAAGATTGCAAGATGGTTGTTCAAGTGATGGTCGATGGTTATGGTGGTCAAGGTATTAGCCGATGGTTGTGGTTTACATAGAAACAAAAATGAATCAATTACAAAGATGATGGTGAGGATGAAGGACATGTTTGATGTCTTGAATTATATGTGGGATAGGTATATGTATATGGTTATATGCCTTGTATATATAATATAGATAGAATAAGACATATATGTAGTTAGATGGAGATAGTGAATGATAGATAAGGAAATATAATAGCAAAGTAAACTAGTGTGTATTCTTATATTAAGGAGTATATCTTTATATATTCTCTGGGACTCTTAATGATGAAAACCAAAACAATAACATTATCCTAAATAAATTGTCAAATGTTTAAATTAAAAGAAATCCATCGGTTATTTTATTGCATTACATATTTTTCCTAGATCATTAATGATAAATGTTTTCTATGTAGGCTGAAATATTGGGTATATTTTGAATTGTATATGATGGGAAAAGGTCCACAAGATATTCCACAAGATATTGTGGTCCAGAGAAATAAGGTCTATGATTAGTAAATGAACATGCCATCTCATATGATTTCTATATATTATTTTACCGACAGTTTTCCTACAGAGTGCAATATCGTGCTCCGTCAATAATTAAATGCGTAAAGAAGTACACAGAAAATCCCAAATTATTTTACATATAAATTTCTAACAATCAAGTCTTATATTATTTTCAATTATATTTCAAATATAATTATATATTTAAATATATATGTATTTATTTATAAATAATTGTTCGTGAATCGTCGAGCACAGTCGAAGGTCAAATGAATTCATGAAAGCAGTTCAAAAGTTTTGAGATTTAGTTTAACAGACTTTGCTTATCGTGTCAAAATCATAAAAGATTAAGTTTAAATTTGGTCAGAAATTTTCGGGTCGTCACACCATTGACCATAATTAACCTTGGTCGGCTGGTTGAGGATTTTCTTTTACTTAACCGTTTTATTATTTCCCCCACCGGTTCTATTTCCTCCTCCGGTTCCTCCTCTTCCGGTTCTGATTCTTCTTCCAGTTCTGATTCTTCTTCCGGTTCCTCTTCGGGAACTTGTGAATCAGTCCAATATATATTCGACTCTTCGTTATTATTAGGTGAGTCAATGGGATTTGTGCTAGAGGTAGACATCTATCACACAATATCAAACATGTTAAGAGATTAATATATCACATAATATATACATGTTAATAATATATAGTTTCCAAGAAAAATGTTAAGCAATCATTTTTAAAGAAAACACGGTCGAAGTCCAGACTCACTAATGCAACCTAACAAACTCGATAAGACACACTAATGCAAATTTTCTGGTTCTCTAAGACCAACGCTCGGATACCAACTGAAATGTCCCATTCTTATTGATTAAAAATGTTCCATATTAATGAAGGTATTTCATATGCCCGAGAGACATATTAAATTAATGTGGCTAATGTGTTATGATCCAAGTCGGGTCATACCCAATAACAAGCTTACCGACACTTTATAAGTATTTAATCTTAACGATTGGTTCGTTAAATAAATACGCGACACTTGAATTTTAGAAAATGGGTTTTCTAAAATATTATCACTTGAGATAAATTATTTGGATAATTTATATGATAAGGAATTTAATTATTTATAGGTTTAAATAATTATGATGTGTTATATTTTATAAGAGGGTTTATAAAATGCAAGTAACAAAATAATTACATGGTATTATATAACAAGTTTTGTACTTAATAAAATCTTGTTATATATTAAAGCATGGGGTTTTATAATAGGTTTATAAAAAAACTGCAGTTTTCCTTTTAAAAAACACCCTTGGGTGACGGTTTGGGGACTCCAAGGATGTCATACCCATGCTTGTTTGTTACTTTAAGATCACACTTCCTTATGTGCATGTGCAAGACTCTTTAACCAAGCATTTGACTCAAGTATTCAACTTGAATGTTAAATTTATTCAGCTCACTCTTTCCTAATATATGCTGGCAGAATCTTTCAGCTTGTTACTACTGAATTCTGGCCGAAATTCATGTGTTAAAAAGAGTGTGTTTGAGCTTGGTAATCTAGCTCATTACTTCTATGTTCAAGATGCATATGTACCAAGGCTTTCTAAGACCAATATATGCATTCAATACATCAAGAAGTGACTTAAAAACAGCAACAATTTCAGCTTGTTTTCTGGAGCTGCTGGTCGTAATTTATGAGCAGAAACAAAGGGTTGTTCAAGCTCATTTACAAGTAAAATCAAGTGTCCAATAAAGCCTAACCAAAGTACAAGGTGTTGGGTTATTGCTTGGGGTATAATCTCTTGAGGTTTCATACTTTTGGAACTTAATTCATCATCATCATTCCTTGGAAGCTGCTGTCCGAATTATATTGTGTACAAAGAAAGGGTTTCAAGCTTGATAAACAAGGTTGCAAAGGTGTTAAAGTCAAGCTAACTTAAGGTGTATTGTTGGTGCTTCAAAGACTTGAAGTTATACACATTTATTCATCATCTAACTAGCTTTTGGACAGCCCTCAAACATAGTTTGAGGAGGTATAAACTCTATCCTTTCTTGTTAAGTTTGTAAGTATTATTTCACAACTTGATCCATGGGATTTAACTTTAATTGGTTTAAAGTATAACAAGTTTAAAATATGTAATTACACGCTTCCGCTTACATTGATTCTTAATATGGTTTTAAGTTTTATGAACTTGTTAAATCCCAACAATGGTATCAGAGCCAGGTTGTTGAAATATGCTTCGAGATGGTTATTAAACCCACTATAATTTTGCATTCTATGAACATGCATGATGTAGAATGTAAAATTTTGGGTTTTGGGTGGTTGTCATTTTGGCCAAAATCACTTGTGATTCTGCATTCTGTACTGCAAATCACTTGTGATTCTGTACTGCCAATCACTTGTGATTCTGTACTGCCAATCACTTGTGATTCTGTGTTGCCGATCACTTGTGATTCTGTATTGCCAATCACTTGTGATTCTGTGTTGCAGATCACTTGTGATTCTGTGTTTCCAATCACTTGTGATTCTGTATTGCCTATCACTTATGTTGATGATGTTCACAATCTAAGCCTTGACCTTGTGTTTGGTTGCATGCATGGTTGATTGATATTTATTCAATTGGTTTGTAATAATATTTATTCATTTGGCATGTAATAATTCATTTGGTTATGTAATTTATTTTATATTTGGTATGTAAAATAGATTAGGTTGTAATTTCATTTTTTAGACAAAATGTATTAGGATATATTTTGTAAAATGATGAAGAATGATGAAGACTTGAAGAACACATGAAGAAGCATTTGGATGCAAGGTTAAGTGGGAGATTTGAAATCTCCTACTTTGTGTAATTACCCCTTATCCGGTGGCATTTGTTTTCGGCTAAACAAATGTCCACCAAAATGGCTAGATTGTGAACATACTTATTTTGCATGTGTGGTTGTTTGTATGATTATTGTTTTGTATGTTTGGTTGATACAATTAATCACAAGATAACTACTTACAAAATGACATTTTAATTGGTTAAATTAGACGTGCTAAGTACATGCAAAACGGCAATTTAAATGGTTAAATTTAAAAGGCAACCGAGAACCTTAATAAATGGTTATTAAAAACATGATAAGGATCATACATATAAAATGGTTTATATCAAGTAATTGGTTTAATTACATAACATGAAAATGGATTTTCAATTAAACCATACACTAAATGCATGTTGGTGTATGGTGTAAAAGTTTTCTCAAACTAGAATTAATGAAAACTTAAAATCCCTTTTACAAACAAGGTAAACAAGTTAAACGCCATCCTTTTGTGGAAACACTTAGACATATTAGGAATCTCTTGATGGGATAAAGGTCACCTAACCGTCATGAGTGAACTAATATGAATAAGGTACACTTCGCATACATGTGGGATAAAGGTCACCTAACCACTTGTATGTTAAGTCTACATGTTTACACAAGTAGGACGACTTGATTTAGGAATCATGAACTTAGGGTCACCGAAGCATGAGGAACAAATGGGCGTTGATGGGATAAATATGCCATGCAAAAGGATTGCATGATCCCATAACTTAGAAGTTGCAAAAGGATTGCAATTGTCACATAAATGACTACCTAGCTAAATCAAATAACGGGATAAAGGTCACCTAACCGAAATTTGATTTACCGTTGGATTCTAAGATTTAATAAAACAATTAAAAATAAAAGGGTATTGTTTATTAAATTTAAAATCAATACTTAAAAGGACTTTGTTAAATTTTGTAGATGGCCGCCAATAACAACAACAACATTCCAAACGCACCAATCAACTTTAATAACCTATCATTGAGGTCAATCCTCGAAAAGAAAAGAACTCCCAATCCATTTCATCTTGTGTACTAAAGATGAAAAGCCTCATTGATCGATTGCACCGTCTCAATTGTTCCGTGTCTAATGGATTAGCCACGGACCTTATCCTCAATTCTTTGTCAAAAAGGTTTGACACATTCGTGTTGAATTCCAACATGAATAGTTGGGATAAGAGCATGGGTAAAAAGGACGGCTGAATCAAGCATGGGTAAAAAGGCTTCACCCGTGCTCATGATCAAAGAAGGTGGATCCAAGGATGAATCCTCTTCTAAGCCAAAGGTGGCTAAGAAGAAAGGACCCACCTCCAAGGGCAAAGGAAAAGGAAAGTTGGTTGCCCCAACCAACAATAAATAAATAGCAAAAGGTTGCCGGACAAGCAAACCCCAAGGAAGATCCGTGCTTTGGTTGCGGTGTGATAGGTCACTGGAAACGCAACTGCCCGGTCTACCTAAAGGAGTTGAAAACAAAGAGGGATGCAGAGCAAACCTCAGGTAATGCATATGGAATACATTGAGCTTAGTATTACTTCTTCTAATACATGGGTATTAGACACAGGATGTGGAACTCATATTTGCTATTCATTGCAAGGGTTCAAAAGAAGTAAACTAAATGCGGGAACTAAAGTCTCTATATGGAAATGGTGCAAAGATGCACGTAAAAACTCAAGGAGACTTTATGTTAAAGCTTTAAACTGGATTGGAGCTAATTTAGAAAAATGTTTTGTATGCACCTCTGTTGACATGAAACATTATTTCTGTTTCCCGTTTAAGAAAATATGATTTCAATCTTAATCTTAATTAATGATGATATTCATGGTTCTTTAAATGATATGTTCTATTTTAAGGCTTCGCCTTTAAATGGTATTTATGAATTGGTTCATGATAACACATCATTCAATAGCTCAATATACCAAGCAAACACCAAGAAACTCAAAAGGGATTTGAGTGATTCCTACTTATGGCATAGTCGCCTTGGTCACATAAACAAGAATCAAATGCATACACTTTAAAAGAATGGTCTTTTAAAATCAAGTGAGCTGGATTCATTTGATGTATGTGAATCTTGTTTACAAGGCAAAATGACCAAAGCACCTTTCAAATGGACTTATGAAAGTGCTAAGGACTCATTGGGATTAATACATTCGGATGTATGTGGACCCTTTAAGCCCATGACTAGGAATGGTGAAAGATACTTCATTACTTTCATTGATGACTTCAGTAGTTTCTGATATGTCTACTTGTTAAGACATAAAGACAAAACTTTTAAAGCATTCAATGTATATCAAAATGAAGTACATAATCAACTCAACAATACATTTTGGGGTTATTATCTATGCTCCGCGGCTCATATTCTAAATATGGCCCCAACCAAGAAAGTGGAACGAACTCCTCATGAGATATGGTTTGGAAAACATCCATCTCTTTCATACTTAAAGGTATGGGGATGTGAAGCTTACCCTAAGCGTTACGTCCCTAATAAGTTGAATGCTCGATCCACGAAGTGTATCTTCATAGGATATCCCAAGGATGATATGGGATACTATTTCTATGATCCAACCGAGCAGAATATTTTGTTGCTCGAAAGGTTGAATTCCTTGAAACTAAGTTCCTTATGGAAGGTAATAGTGAAAGGAAGATAGATCTTGAATAGGTTCAAGATCAAGGAAATGATACACAATTGGTTGACACTAGCACTCAACATGAAAATGTTAAGAATGATCAAATGGATGATCAAAGTATACAAAACGTTCGTAGATCTGGTAGGATTAGTAATTCTCCTGAGAGATTTGGATTCTCATGGATGGTTGCTATGCGGTTCATTTGGATGAACCAACTAACTACCAAGATGCTTTATCAAGGTCTGATAAAGTTAAATGGCAGGAAGCCATGAACGTTGAGATGCAATCCATGTATGACAACCAAGTTTGGGAATTGGTTACACAACCTACTAACTCCGAGTTAGTTGATTGTAAATGGCTTTTTAAGGAGAAAACCAAGATACATGGAAACTTGGATACATATATAAAGTATGCAAGTTAAAGAAATCAATCTACGGATTGAAACAAGCATCAAGAATGTGGAATCATCGTTTTAATGATTTGGCTTCATTAATAACGGTGATGAAGCTTATGTATACAAGAAAGCTAGTGGGAGCACTATCATGTTCCTTGTACTATATGTGGATGATATATTATTATTTGGAAATAATATTCCGCAAATGCAAGGAGTTAAAAACTTGGCTAAGTAGCTGCTTCTCCATTTAGGATCTTGGAGAAGCACAATACATTTTGGGGATAAGGATCTACAGGGATAGATCCAAGAAATTGATAGGTTTGAATCAAAGTGCATACATTGAAAAGACTTGAAAAGGTTCAAGATGGAAAACTCTAAGAAAGTTTTGGTACCTTTTCAAAGAGGAACGCTTCTCAGTTCATCTCAGTGCCCCACCACGAAAGATGAAGAAGAAAGCAAGATACATGTCCCATATGCGTCTGCAATTGGGTCAATCATGTATGAGATGATATGCACTAGATCGGATGTGTCATGCGCTCTTAGCATGACAAGTAGATACCAGAATAACCATGGAAACAGTCATGGGACTGTGGTTAAAATTATATTGAAATACCTTAGAAGGACTAAGGATATGTTTCATATATACGGGTCTGGTGAGGAGGAACTCACTGTAAAAGGTTACATGGACGTGAGCTTCCAAACTGATCGAAATGATTCTCGATCACAATCCGGTTATGTCTTCATTTTAAATGGAGGTGCGGTCTCTTGGAAGAGTTTAAAACATAAAGTTGTTGCGTTATCCACTACAGAGTCGGAGTACATTGCCGCCTCACTGGCAGCTCAGGAGGCTGCATGGATGAAGAAATTCATCGATGACTTAGGAGTGGTCCCTTCCATTCAGGACCCTCTTGAGATCTTTTGTGACAACGAGGGTGCGATTGCTCAAATCAAGGAACCCCGTGCTCATCAAAAGACTCGTCACATTGAGCGGAGATTCAACTACATCAGGGATGAGGTTGAAAAGGGAAGGATATGTATTCACAAAGTTCACACAGATCAAAATGTTGCGGATCCACTCACGAAGCTTTTACATGGACCAAAACATGAGGGACATGTTTGTGCGTTAGGGCTTCGATATTCTAGTGATTGGAATTGATCTATTTTATGTATTGTACCGGAACGAAATTATTCAAACTCATTAATATAACTATGGTGTTAATTTATTTGAGTTATGTTCCTATTTTGCATATTTCATCCATGAATAAGCAATTATTCTAAATTTCCGTAGTCGATCACATTTGTGGGAACAAGTGTGAGGTTTGGACTATTATGAACTCGGATTGGTATACATTCATAGGTTGAATATGGGGCAAGGTTGCAACCAAGGTTCATAGGTATTTGTGGGAAACAAATATTGGAAGACCCGCTCTCAAGAATTACTGTATAGAGCCTTTGTGGTTGATCACATGTAATCTTGAGTAAAGGCGAATATCATTGTATCCTCTGACCTGAGATACATATTGGGTTCGGATATTCACCAAGTACTATGCCTTGATTCTTTCCTTCGCTATTCTGAAACATGGTAGTACATAAGGAAGAACTCAGGTATATTACAAAGTGTATATCTAGGACGTATGTAGTCAAGATGGAATTTGTCCCTCTTATTCGTTGAGAGTCAGATGTCTAAGGCCTGATAAAGTTGAATCTATAAGAGAGTGGTCACTCTGTATCTCTTGGATTTGACATGACATCTAGGATGAAAGGATATAATGATAAGATTCACCTATATATATCAGTTCGAGTAGGGAGCTCGAAAGGGATGATGTTATTGAATGGCATAAAGTCATAACATATTAGGGGTGATGGACGGTGTGTTAGGCTGTACACATCACTTGCATTAATTTCTTATGTTTCTCGTGCAAGTGGGAGATTGAAGGTATTTCATATGCCCGAGAGACATATTAAATTAATGTGGCTAATGTGTTATGATCCAAGTCGGGTCATACCCAATAACAAGCTTACCGACACTTTATAAGTATTTAATCTTAACGATTGGTTCGTTAAATAAATACGCGACACTTGAATTTTAGAAAATGGGTTTTCTAAAATATTATCACTTGAGATAAATTATTTGGATAATTTATATGATAAGGAATTTAATTATTTATAGGTTTAAATAATTATGATGTGTTATATTTTATAAGAGGGTTTATAAAATGCAAGTAACAAAATAATTACATGGTATTATATAACAAGTTTTGTACTTAATAAAATCTTGTTATATATTAAAGCATGGGGTTTTATAATAGGTTTATAAAAAAACTGCAGTTTTCCTTTTAAAAAACACCCTTGGGTGACGGTTTGGGGACTCCAAGGATGTCATAACCATGCTTGTTTGTTACTTTAAGATCACACTTCCTTATGTGCATGTGCAAGACTCTTTAACCAAGCATTTGACTCAAGTATTCAACTTGAATGTTAAATTTATTCAGCTCACTCTTTCCTAATATATGCTGGCAGAATCTTTCAGCTTGTTACTACTGAATTCTGGCCGAAATTCATGTGTTAAAAAGAGTGTGTTTGAGCTTGGTAATCTAGCTCATTACTTCTATGTTCAAGATGCATATGTACCAAGGCTTTCTAAGACCAATATATGCATTCAATACATCAAGAAGTGACTTAAAAACAGCAACAATTTCAGCTTGTTTTCTGGAGCTGCTGGTCGTAATTTATGAGCAGAAACAAAGGGTTGTTCAAGCTCATTTACAAGTAAAATCAAGTGTCCAATAAAGCCTAACCAAAGTACAAGGTGTTGGGTTATTGCTTGGGGTATAATCTCTTGAGGTTTCATACTTTTGGAACTTAATTCATCATCATCATTCCTTGGAAGCTGCTGTCCGAATTATATTGTGTACAAAGAAAGGGTTTCAAGCTTGATAAACAAGGTTGTAAAGGTGTTAAAGTCAAGCTAACTTAAGGTGTATTGTTGGTGCTTCAAAGACTTGAAGTTATACACATTTATTCATCATCTAACTAGCTTTTGGACAGCCCTCAAACATAGTTTGAGGAGGTATAAACTCTATCCTTTCTTGTTAAGTTTGTAAGTATTATTTCACAACTTGATCCATGGGATTTAACTTTAATTGGTTTAAAGTATAACAAGTTTAAAATATGTAATTACACGCTTCCGCTTACATTGATTCTTAATATGGTTTTAAGTTTTATGAACTTGTTAAATCCCAACAATTAATTGATTTCATTGCGAGGTTTTGACCTCTATATGAGACATTTTTCAAAGACTGCATTCATTTTTAAAACAAACCATAACCTTTATTTCATAAATAAAGGTTTAAAAAGCTTTACGTAGATTATCAAATAATGATAATATAAAATATCCTGTTTACACACGACCATTACATAATGGTTTACAATACAAATATATTACATCGAAATCAGTTTCTTGAATGCAGTTTTTACACAATATCATACAAACATGGACTCCAAATCTTGTCCTTATTTTAGTATGCAACAACGGAAGCTCTTAGTATTCACCTGAGAATAAACATGCTTTAAACGTCAACAAAGATGTTGGTAAGTTATAGGTTTAACCTATATATATCAAATCGCAACAATAGACCACAAGATTCCATATTTCAATACACATCCCATACATAGAGATAAAAATCATTCATATGGTGAACACCTGGTAACCGACATTAACAAGATGCATATATAAGAATATCCCCATCATTCCGGGACACCCTTCGGATATGATATAAATTTCGAAGTACTAAAGCATCCGGTACTTTGGATGGGGTTTGTTAGGCCCAATAGATCTATCTTTAGGATTCGCGTCAATTAGGGTGTCTGTTCCCTAATTCTTAGATTACCAGACTTAATAAAAAGGGGCATATTCGATTTCGATAATTCAACCTTAGAATGTAGTTTCACGTACTTGTGTCTATTTTGTAAATCATTTATAAAAACTCCATCTATTCTCATCCCAAAAATATTAGATTTTTAAAAGTGGGACTATAACTCACTTTCACAGATTTTTAATTCGTCGGGAAGTAAGACTTGGCCACTGGTTGATTCACGAACCTATAACAATATATACATATACATCAAAGTATGTTCAAAATATATTTACAACACTTTTAATATATTTTGATGTTTTAAGTTTATTAAGTCAGCTGTCCTCGTTAGTAACCTGCAACTAGTTGTCCACAGTTAGATGTACAGAAATAAATCGATAAATATTATCTTGAATTAATCCACGACCCAGTGTATACGTATCTCAGTATTGATCACAACTCAAACTATATATATTTTGGAATCAACCTCAACCCAGTATAGCTAACTCCAACATTCACATATAGAGTGTCTATGGTTGTTCCGAAATATATATAGATGTGTCGACATCATAGGTCGAAACATTGTATACGTGTCTATGGTATCTCATGATTACATAATATACAATACAAGTTGATTAAGTTATGGTTGGAATAGATTTGTTACCAATTTTCACGTAGCTAAATTGAGAAAAATTATCCAATCTTCTTTTACCCATAACTTCTTCTTTTTAAATCCATTTTGAGTGAATCAAATTGCTATGGTTTCATATTGAACTCTATTTTATGAATCTAAATAGAAAAAGTATAGGTTTATAGTCGGAAAAATAAGTTACAAGTCATTTTTGTAAAGGTAGTCATTTCAGTCGAAAGAACGACGTCTAGATGACCATTTTAGAAAACATACTTCCAATTTGAGTTTAACCATAATTTTTAAATCAAAGTTTATCATAGTTTTTAATTAACTAACCCAAAACAGCCCGCGGTGTTACTACGACGGCGTAAATCCGATTTTACGGTGTTTTTCGTGTTTCCAGGTTTTAAATCATTAAGTTAGCATATCATATAGATATAGAATATGTGTTTAGTTGATTTTAAAAGTCAAGTTAGAAGGATTAACTTTTATTTGCGAACAAGTTTAGAATTAACTAAACTACGTTCTAGTGATTACAAGTTTAAACCTTCGAATAAGATAGCTTTATATGTATGAATCGAATGATGTTATGAACATCATTACTACCTCAAGTTCCTTGGATAAACCTACTTGAAATGAGAAAAATAGATCTAGCTTCAAAGGATCCTTGGATGGCTTGAAAGTTCTTGAAGCAGAATCATGACACGAAAACAATTTCAAGTAATATTTCCACTCGAAATAAGATTCTTATAGTTATAGAAATTGAATTAAAGTTTGAATATGACTATTACCTTGTATTAGAAAGATAACCTACTGTAAGTAACAAAGGTTTCTTGATCTTGGATGATTAATTGGAATGGATTTAGAAAACTTGGAAGTAAACTTGCAATCTTGGAAGTATTCTTGATTTTATGAAACTAGAACTTTTGGAATTTATGAAGAACACTTAGAACTTGAAGATAGAACTTGAGAGAGATCAATTAGATGAAGAAAATTGAAGAATGAAAGTGTTTGTAGGTGTTTTTGGTCGTTGGTGTATGGATTAGATATAAAGGATATGTAATTTTGTTTTCATGTAAATAAGTCATGAATGTTTACTCATATTTTTGTAATTTTATGAGATATTTCATGCTAGTTGAAAGGACCTGTTCATATACATTATAAACGATTCATAATAGTTGATTTCATCGCGAGGTATTTGACCTCTATATGATACATTTTACAAACATTGCATTCGTTTTTAAAAGACAAACTTTCTTTACAATGAAAGTTGACGGCATGCACACCATTTCATAATACATCCAACTATAATTGGCTTAATAATAATCTTGATGAACTCAATGACTTGAATGCAACGTCTTTCAAAATATGCCATGAATGACTCCAAGTAATATCCTTAAAATGAGCTAATGCACAGTGGAAGATTTCTTTAATACCTGAGAATAAACATGCTTTAAAGTGTCAACCAAAAGGTTGGTGAGTTTATAGGTTTATCATAACAATCATTTCAATATATTAATAGACCACAAGATTTCCGTTTATAAATATATGTACACTCGCAAGTGTATAAAAGTATTCTATAAGTTGTAGGCACCCAGTAACAAGCCTTAACGTTCATGTTTTACCCTCTGAAGTACAACAGATCAGGTGTGTTTAAAATAATCTCGAAGTACTAAAGCATCCCATAGTCAGGATGGGATTTGTCAGGCCCAATAGATCTATCTTTAGGATTCGCGCCTACCGTACATAGACAAGTAGTTTAATGTTACCAAGCTAAGGGTATATTTCTGGTTTAAACCCACATAGAATTAGTTTTAGTACTTGTGCCTATTTCGTAAAACATTTATAAAAACAGCGCATGTATTCTCAGTCCCAAAAATATATATAAAAGGGAGCAAATGAAACTCACCATACTGTATTTCGTAAAAAAAGTACATATAACGTCATTTAACAAGTGCAAGGTTGGCCTCGGATTCACGAACGTATCAATATTGAGATTCAATATTGCAGGAAAGTACGTAGACGCAACGGAGATGATAAACACTAGATTGACCTCACGAGCATACCCATGAACCATACTCATCACCTCCATAGCTATAACCCATAATTTCCTTAGCTTCGACTCATTCAAAAAAAACTATTTTGAAATCACTCGGACAGCACTCCGTCGTAATATTTTATGTATACTAATAATATCTTGAAATAATACAGAGCAAATATATATATATATATATATATATATATATATATATATATATATATATATATATATATATATATATATATATATATATATAATCGATTGAGAGAGTTTAGAGAAATATATTTTCAAGTTTCTATGAAATAATGAAACCTATTGAATTCTATTTATAATAGATTTTTGAATTATTAAAGTAAATTATTAGAGTATGAATTATTAAAGTGAATTATTAAAGTATAAATTATTAAAGTGAATTATTAAAGTATGAATTATTAAAGTGAATTATTAAAGTTAAAGTAAAGTAAAAGTAAAGTAAAGGTAAAGTTAAAGTATAGTAAAATTATAAAAACTATGTATGTATAATGCGCGTATAAATATATATAATATTAATTTAAATCGTTATATATATTTAATGAAATAAAATATAAATATCGTTATATTTATTATACTGGTTAAGTAATGAGTTGTCAAAAGTGATTCTAGATATTTATAAAAGTTATATACGTTTTAATAATAAAGTTCTTTTTAAACTGAAAACGTCATTGTACGCTTGAAAATAGATTAATAGAATATTATGGAAACCAATTCTCCACTAACTTTTGTCTAACTTTCGTAAATGACACTTTATGTTTTTATTTATAAATAGCCTTACAAATTATTCTGAATATCGTTAAGAGGAATAGATTTTGTCAAATCATAGTGGACCTCTCAACAGAGACTTGTAATCATAATTCAATGTTTCTGATAATTCAATCATTTAATATATATTTTTTTTAATTTCGTCGAAAATCATATTGAAACAAATACGTTCGTGTAAAGTATTATACGTTCAATACTTTATTAATATTCTCAAGTTATAATATATATATACATATACATATCTATTTATATATAACGGTTCGTGAATCGTCGGAATTTGGTCGAGGTTATAATGAATGTATGAACACAGTTTAAAATTCTTGAGATTTAACTTAACAAACTTTGCTTATCGTGTCGGAATAATATAAAGATTAAAGTTTAAATTTGGTCGGAAATTTCCGGGTCGTCACAGTACCTACCCGTTAAAGAAATTTCGTCCCCGAAATTTGATAGAGGTCGTCATGACTAACAATGAGGATGTTATTATAACGATTATAGAGTTTTATCATGTTCAAGAAGCATGGATAAAATAATTCGATTACTCAAAGTGTGTGAGTGAAGTTATCGTAAACGAATGAAATAAGATAATAGTGATTCGTCGTATCTTTTGACGTCATCACGATTGATCTCCGAAAAGAAAATCTTTGTAATCTATATTTGATTTGATTATTCGGCGATTAAGGAAATTATGATCCTCTTCGAATTAATGCAATAATCCATTTTGATTTCTCTGTCGGATATTTCACTATAAATCCACCTCCTTTGTTTTCTTACAACTCACACCTTCTCAACTCATATTTTAAAGTATTTATCAATATGCTTCATCCAGTGCTGATTCTTGATATACTCCTCACTTTCATATCTGTCGCTCTTCTTTTTCATCTGCCTCCGGAAGAATCTATTTACTTCTACTATACTCTTAGTTTTATAGTGTTTTTAGTTCTCCCGTGTCTTTATATTGCTATATGCATTGATATATACGGTTTGTGATTTCTGGGTTGTTGTTGGGTTTTATATCTTCCCTTATATTTCAAAGTCCTTGCTTCTTCTATAATCATTGTCGTCCACAGTTAATGCTCTCTTCTATTTGCTATGATTTATACTCCCATTTCTAGTTCGGAGCTTTGTCCTTTCGTTTCTTCTTCTTGCGATTAAGCACCGCTTGTAATGGTTCAGAATTCGCAGATATAAATTTCGGAATGAACATTGTTAATGTTCTAGGAATGAAATTGTAATGGCACGATCTTGACTTGTCAAATTACCAGAATACCTCAGAAAAGGCCGAATCATCAAGAAATATTTTCTTGAGATCAAAGAGAATACAAGAGTCGTGTAACATAGCACATGATGACGTTATGATCTGTGAATCATCATGTTCCATTTAGAAACTCAGCATGAATTACTGTAATATAATCACGTTGATCAAGTGTCATTATATTATACTAACTCATGCTTCAGCTCCCAACACTTCTTCAAGAATATTCCTATTTTAAACTCGAATGTTTCAGAATTTAGAAACTAAAATAGTTTCTTTTATGATATAATACAGATAGCGCGAAGAGGTAAATGATTTCAGATAAGAATAATTATAAAAATATCTTCAGAAGTATGGATGATATTTATAATGAAAGATACGATGATATCTTAGAATGTCTAATATCAGAGGATGATGAAGGATATTGTCCGCAGGGGTTTAGAGTCAGGAGCAAGGTATTTGTTAATGACTTCAGCAAGTACTGAATCATTTGGATTCTTTGAAGACAGGTTCAGCCTTTGTGATTTGTCCACAGCCTCCTTCATACTTTGCTCAATCCGTTTTCCAGTTCCAAAGCTTCTCTTTTTCTGAGCTTTGCCAATATACTATCCTTTATCATCCAACTTTTTACTGTTAAGGTCGTTTACAGTTTTTGCTGCTTCATCAGCATTTTTCAAAATTTCGAGAACTGGTTCGCAGTTTAGGGTGTTTTTCAGAAATTTCTCATTCAAAGAATGTAAGTCTTGGAGGTAGACGTTGTGTGTATATGTAATTGTTGATGTAGACATGCTGCGAGGTTTCAAAATACTGATTGCTGATTCTCAATAATTGGTATGGCAATTCTTGTTATAAGGTACGAATGAGTATATGATAGGGTTTCAATAATTATAATGATTTTTTTTTTTGGAAAGTCAAAGATCAGTGAAGTTGTTGGTAAGTTTATTGCTAATGTGGTGAATATAAATGATTCCCCGGTAACGTTGGCGAAAGGGTAACGTATCTATCGAGGTTATAATAAGACTGTTTTGATTGAGAAGTCGAAGTTGACTTGCTGGAGCTGTGACAAAACTGTCTATTTTGAAACGGAATTGAAAAGTTATTTTAGCTAGTAAATGCCAAAGGGTCTAACACGGATACGTGTCGAACTATGACTTGAGTTTTGAGAGTTTTTCAGGTGTATAACTATGGGTAACATGTGGTTGGATCATCATCTCGATTGTTCCTTAGTTGAAGTGTCTTCAGGAATTTCGAAGGGTTTGAGCACATATTGTAATCGTTAATACATATGATGTTCTAACACATTTTTGAAGTCAAAGTTTAGCTTTGAAAGATATAGGAATCTAAGAGTGATGATACTGGTTATATTTTGAATTGAATTATGCGATTTCAAAATCAAAATATGTAATTGAATTTGAATGAGGATGATTGTTTTGATTTATATGAAAGAATGGATATTGTTGTGAAAGTAGGAAGTATAGTTGATGATTGCTGAATCAGTTTCGAAAAATATAGTATATTAATTGTGAATTTATATATCTCCCGGGTATTACCTACCTGTTAACAAAAAATTCACAATTAATATTTTGTACAAAAGAAGTTTATTACAGTCTTTATGAAAATATACGTGTATATTTTCTTTAGATGTAATATAGATTTAATGAGTTAATATTAAATTAAACTCATTTGTTTTATGGTTAGAACTAGAATTGAGTAATCCCTAAAACTTTAAAAATTGCATAAGTATTTCTTCAATAATATTGAAATTATGAATCATTACTTTGTTATTTGTTGGTTTTCGTGAAATTCTTGTGAACTTCGCAAGGTACGAATGATGTTATTTGAAAAGTTTCGAGTACATCGATGATGAAAGTGTAAAATTAAACATATATTCGAATAATACACTTGGTTTATTATGAATTAGAATTTTATTGAATTGAGACAGAGATTGTAATTAACGATGGTTAAGTTGCGGACGAAGGACGTACATCATTGTATATTTGTAATATGAATTAACTGAGTAGTTAAGATTCACACATAATAGCTTGGTACGGGAAGATTTATTATGGTTTAAAAATTTATACATATAAAATATACATATAAATCTTTCTATTGGAAATGAGTTAATACTTCATAACTCGTTGATACAATATATTTGTTGTTGATTCGTAATGATGTCCACAATGATTCTTGAACTGACAGAGTTTGTGATGTTACAGATGTTGTTGATTCTGACGATACTGACGACACTGATTGTGTTGATGATGCTATGGTCCTATTGATGCTGTTGGTAAAACAATTCTAGCTTGTAAATCGTACACCATTTTCGATCAAAGTTTCTACTCTACCATCTCCGTTCGCTCATCCGATTTACGGTCAGAATTAAATAATCTCTAAGATTTTGGAGATTACATAACTGTCACAGAGATATCTCTTCAATGAAGTTTATGAATTAATACTTCATCGTTTGTTGTTGTTGATATTCCTGGATATTTACAGGGCGTATGACGTTGATGTTTGAGATACAGATTGTGATGTTGCGGTGTGGGATGTGGATGTTGTTGTTGGTGGTGGTGATGGTAATGTTGGTGTTGCTGATGGTGGTACTGTTTATGCTACTGGTGCTGCTGCTGGTATTTGTAACCTTTGCACCATATTCTCCAAAGCCACTACTAGAGCGCGAAGCTCGTTGACTTCTTCTATTACACCGGGGTGATTGTCGGTTCGGATGAGCGGATAAATAAAATCTAGAATTTGGTGTAGTATGTAATCGTGACGAGATACTCTAGAAATAAGAGAGAAAATGGTGTTTCGGATAGGTTCACCGGTAAGTGCTTCAGGTTCTTCGCCAAGAGGGCAATGTGGTGGATGGAAGGGATCACCTTCTTCTTGTCTCTAATGATTAAGGAGGCTACGAACCCATCCCCAATTCATCCAGAATAGATGATGACTAATAGGTTGATCCATTCCGGTCACACTGCTTTCGGAACTTGAGTGGGATTCCATTTCGGAATCCGAGAGACTTGAACTAATGACGAATTCCATTTCGTACGATTGAATAAAGAATTTTTCGATATGAAATGATTTTCCGGCTATCGGGTGGTATTCTAATTATATATAGCAAAAGGTTTCGTAGATTATGGAGGAATTTACGGAATATGTCAGACAAAGTTTACAGTAACAGATACGCTAAGATATGAATTAGCAGATATGCTAAGATATGAATTTTGTCTATACACTATTCATGCAATCAATGCAATAAATGTGTCTAGACTAAGAATGATAAGCAGGTAATTTCCGACAAAAATGATGAGCAAAACTTTTGACATGCAGACACGGTCGAAGTTCAGACTCACTAATGCATCCTAACGACTATCAGTTAGACATACTAATGCAGACCTGGTTCGCTAAGACCACCGCTCTGATACCAACTGAAAGGACCCGTTCATATACATTATAAACGATTCATAATAGTTGATTTCATCGCGAGGTATTTGACCTCTATATGATACATTTTACAAACATTGCATTCGTTTTTAAAAGACAAACTTTCTTTACAACGAAAGTGGACGGCATGCACACCATTTCATAATACATCCAACTATAATTGGATTAATAATAATCTTGATGAACTCAATGACTTGAATGCAACGTCTTTCAAAATATGCCATGAATGACTCCAAGTAATATCCTTAAAATGAGCTAATGCATAGCGAAAGATTTCTTTAATACCTGAGAATAAACATGCTTTAAAGTGTCAACCAAAAGGTTGGTGAGTTCATAGGTTTATCATAACAATCATTTCAATATATTAATAGACCACAAGATTTCCGTTTATAAATATATGTACACTCGCAAGTGTATAAAAGTATTCTATAAGTTGTAGGCACCCGGTAACAAGCCTTAACGTTCATGTTTTACCCTCTGAAGTACACCAGATCAGGTGTGTTTAAAATAATCTCGAAGTACTAAAGCATCCCATAGTCAGGATGGGGTTTGTCAGGCCCAATAGATCTATCTTTAGGATTCGCGCCTACCGTACATAGACAAGTAGTTTAATGTTACCAAGCTAAGGGTATATTTCTGGTTTAAACTCACATAGAATTAGTTTTAGTACTTGTGCCTATTTCGTAAAACATTTATAAAAACAGCGCATGTATTCTCAGTCCCAAAAATATATATAAAAGGGAGCAAATGAAACTCACCATACTGTATTTCATAGTAAAAATACATATAACGTCATTTAACAAGTGCAAGGTTGGCCTCGGATTCACGAACGTATCAATATTGAGATTCAATATTGCAGGAAAGTACGTAGACGCAACGGAGATGATAAACACTAGATTGACCTCACGAGCATACCCATGAACCATACCCATCACCTCCATAGCTATAACCCATAATTTCCTTAGCTTCGACTCATTCAAAAAAAAACTATTTTGAAATCACTCGGACAGCACTCCGTCGTAATATTTTATGTATACTAATAATATCTTGAAATAATACATAGCAAATATATATATATATAAATTGATTGAGAGAGTTTAGAGAAATATATTTTCAAGTTTCTATGAAATAATGAAACCTATTGAATTCTATTTATAATAGATTTTTGAATTATTAAAGTGAATTATTAAAGTATGAATTATTAAAGTGAATTATTAAAGTATGAATTATTAAAGTGAATTATTAAAGTATGAATTATTAAAGTGAATTATTAAAGTATGAATTATTAAAGTGAATTATTAAAGTATGAATTATTAAAGTGAATTATTAAAGTTAAAGTAAAGTAAAAGTAAAGTAAAGTTAACGTTAAAGTATAGTAAAAGTATAAAAACTATGTATGTATAATGCGCGTATAAATATATATAATATTAATTTAAATCGTTATATATATTTAATGAAATAAAATATAAATATCGTTACATTTATTATACTGGTTATGTAATGAGTTGTCAAAAGTGATTCTAGATATTTATAAAAGTTATATACGTTTTAATAATAAAGTTCTTTTTAAACTGAAAACGTCATTGTACGCTTGAAAATAGATAAATAGAATATTATGGAAACCAATTCTCCACTAACTTTTGTCTAACTTTCGTAAAAGACACTTTATGTTTTTATTTATAAATAGCTTTACAAATTATTCTGAATATCGTTAAGAGGAATAGATTTTCTCAAATCATAGTGGACCTCTCAACAGAGACTTGTAATCATAATTCAATGTTTCTGATAATTCAATCATTTAATATATATATTTTTTAATTTCGTCGAAAATCATATTGAAACAAATACGTTCGTGTAAAGTATTATACGTTTAATACTTTATTAATATTCTCAAGTTATAATATATATATACATATACATATACATATCTATTTATATATAACGGTTCGTGAATCGTCGAAATTTGGTTGAGGTTATAATGAATGTATGAACACAGTTTAAAATTCTTGAGATTTAACTTAACAAACTTTGCTTATCGTGTCGGAATAATATAAAGATTAAAGTTTAAATTTGGTCGGAAATTTCAGGGTCGTCACACTAGTTGCCAAATGATGGTTCCCACATTTGTTAGGTGACTCACATGGGCTGCTAAGAGCTGATCATTGGAGTGTATATACCAATAGTACATACATCTAAAAGCTGTGTATTGTACGAGTACGAATACGGGTGCATACGAGTAGAATTGTTGATGAAACTGATCGAGGATGTAATTGTAAGCATTTTTGTTAAGTAAAAGTATTTTGATAAGTTTCTTGAAGTCTTTCAAAAGTGTATGAATACATATTAAAACACTACATATATATACATTTTAACTGAGCCGTTAAGTCATCGTTAGTCGTTACATGTAAATGTTGTTTTGAAACCTTTAGGTTAACGATCTTGTTGAATGTTGTTAACCCATTGTTTATTATAACAAATGAGATGTTAAATTGTTATATTATCATGATATTATGATATATAATATATCTTAGTATGATATATATACATTTAAATGTCGTTACAACGATAATCGTTACATATATGTCTTGTTTCGAAATCATTAAGTTAGTAGTCTTATTTTTACATATGTATTTCATTGTTAATACACTTAATAATATATTTACTTATCATTTAACATAATTAACCAAGTGTATCAATATCTTAATATGATTCATATGTACCTAGTAAGACGTTGTTATAACGATAATCGTTATATATATCGTTTTCGAGTTTCTTAAATTAATAGTCTCATTTTTATGTATATAAGTCATTGTTAAAATACCTAATGAGATACATACTTATAATAAAATCATGTTAACTATATATATAACCATATATATGTCATCGTATAGTTTTTACAAGTTTTAACGTTCGTGAATCACCGGTCAACTTGGGTGGTCAATTGTCTATATGAAACATATTTCAATTAATCAAGTCTTAACAAGTTTGATTGCTTAACATGTTGAAAACACTTAATCATGTAAATAATAATTTCATTTAATATATATATAAACATGGAAAAGTTCGGGTCACTACAGTTTGACTATGAGGAAACATTTTCACCTGTTGTAAGACTCACATCAATTTGTTTGATTCAAGCAATAGTGGCAAGTATGAACCTTGAATTACATCAAATGGATGTAAAGACTGCTTTCCTCAATGGAAATCTAGAGGAAGAAATCTATATGGAACAGCTGACGGGGTTTCATTAAAGAAGGCCACCAGCATAAGGTTTGTAGATTGCTTAAATCAATATATGGCGCCAAGCAGTCATCAAGACAATGGTATATACATTTTCACAATGTGATCACGTCAGATGGCTTCAATGCGCTCAATAAAGATAATTGTGTTTATACCAAAAGGTCTAAAGGAATATTAGTCATATTGTCATTATATGTTGATGATATATTGATTGCTGGAAATGATAAGGAGTATGTTTTCGAGGTTAAAAGATGGTTATCATCTAACTTTTAAATGAAGGATATGTTTGAAGGTAAATATATCCTTGGAGTTAAGATTTCAAGGGATCGCTCAAGGAAGTTGTTGGCTCTTTCTCAAGAGACTTATATCAACAAGATTCTTGAACGTTTTAACATGCATAAATGTAACCCCATAGACACTCCTATGGCTATTGGTAATACGTTGAGCATAAGAGGGTGTCTATAAACTCCACAAGAGAAGCAAAAAATGAAAAATGTTTCTTATGTTAGTCCGGTTGGAAGTCTCATGTATGCTATGATGTGTACGAGACCGGATATCTGCTTTGCTATTGGCATGGTAAGCCGATACCAATCTAATCCATGTTTAACCCATTGGAAAGCCGTGAAAAGGATACTTAGGTATCTTAAGGGTACTAGTAATTACTCTTTGTGTTACGAAGGAAATGATCTGCAAATGAGAGGCTATACTGATGCTGATTGGGGAAGAGGCATGGATAAAAGAAAATCTACCTCTGGCTTTGTTTTTCTGCTAAACAAAGGTACTATATCTTGGAGTAGCAAGAAACAATCATGTATAGCATTATCTACAATGGAAGCTGAATTTGTGGCATTTTCAGCTGTTATACAAGAAGCTGTGTGGCTTATTATTATTTTGAGTAGTTTAGGGGTTGTTGGCAATACCATTAATCGATCATTGATATACTCTGATAATAAAGCTTCCATTGCATATTCAAAAGACTACAAGTTCCATTGTAAGATAAAGCACATAGACATAAAGTACAATTTTGTAAAGGACAAGGTTGCAAGAAAGGATGTAAGTATGCAGTACATATCTACGCATGATATGCTAGCAGATCCTTTGACAAAACCCATACCTAGAGATGCATTTGTTAAGCATGTTAGGTCTCATGGATTGCGTAGATTTTGATAAATGTACTGCTTTAATAAATGTACTTAAAAGTTTTAGTTTATATCCAATGCAATAAGTTTCTTTCTAAATCCTTGTGTTATTGTTCGCTCTTTGTGTTGCGGATCAAGAAAAGTATGTCAGATAGATACAAGATTAGCCCACTCACATGAGTAATCAATTCCATTTCATGTGACAAATGGAAAAGTGGTGTATATTACGCATATTGTTTTATTGACAATTGAGAGCTTAAGATTGAGATAATTATATGCCACATTTGTAAGTGTACCAATATTATGTGGATATTCAGAATTCACCCTATCTGTCATGAGTATCCAGGTGTGAGTTCTTAAGAGTTTTATGAGTAGATAAGTGAACTTGAGTTTTGAACATTGAGTATGTTTAAACTATCATATGTGCAACATTGATCTAAAGACATACCTCCATTGTGAAAGGAGAAATGTTGCAGCATGTGATTCATACCTCATGTGATCAAGACGACTAATAAGGGAGATAGAAGAAATGATCTCTACTTCTATTTTATGTGAGTCCCTTGAGGTATTAGTAACCTTAATTAATATCCTTACGACCTTTTCTTTCCTCTTGAAGCTTAGTTTAATGTTTGCTATCTTAAGGCGTTGCTTAAGGGTTATGAGTGATTCAACCTGACTGGACGTTCTTAGAAAAGCAAGTTGAGCTAAGGCCAATGGATTCTAAGAGAAAGGAAGATTATTTGAAGTTCACATTAACTTGTATTCATCGGTTGACCAATTATCTTTTGTCTTAGTGACTAGTCTTAGTGATAAATGATAATTGTGAATACAAAAGGGTTTTATAATTAAAACTGAGATCATGCGAGTTACTAACAGATGTATAGCAAATGAGCTCTTAAAGTATGTCGGTCGCACGACCTAATTTTTAGTATGAATGGTTTTATGTACCATACGGTAGGTTTCTCGAGATATAACACGTATATCGAATTCGTTTGTGTGCGAGTGGGAGATGTTGGAAATATTAATTTATTTACACCCACAAACTCTTGGAATACCTCATTAACTTAGAAGTTAATGAATGACTTGCTTGTGGCTTTTGAATGGAGAATTATGGTCTTCATTCTTATGGCTATATTATAAGGAGAGCCCATCTTTGTTGATCAAAACAAATAAAAGCAATAAGACTGATATAGATACACACAATTGAGTTGAGAGAAAAACGTGTTGGTACTTGGTAAACTATTGAAGGAAATTAAGTTGTGAGAACCGAAAGCCTTCCGTAATTGATTGCTTTCTCGACCGGTAATCTAAACCTCGATCATAATCGTTCCACTGCTAGTATTCGGTATGTCTCGAATCATTTATTTATACTACATGTTTATTTTTTGTTTTCATGGGGCAATCCGCCTGATCGCTGCGGGCGAGGATTCGAAGGATTGTTACCATTAGTGTAGGGCACCGTTCCAGACAAGCCACGTAGTTTAGATTTTAATTTTGTTGCAACTGTAATGGCCTGCGTGCCAGTTTAACTTTTTTGCTTTAAGCACCTTTTGTAATTTCACTATGTAACCATTTCTATGCATTGTTTTTTTTACGTTAATAAGTAAAGTAATCCAATATCTTCCTTAATGTATTGTTCGCGTCATTATGCGTATTATGTTCTTAAAACATAAAATTTCATTTACATACAAACCAACGTATACTCGTTTATACTCCAAATTTAATAATACTAACCGACGCTAAACTATTTTGCACATAGCCAATGCATTTCATTGCATTATTAAGTAAATTATTCAGAGTCTTCGAAGTGAACCAACTCTTAGGTTAGTGGGCAAGCAACCCCAATGCTTTTCATTTATAGTCCTGAATTGTAGTCTTCTAGTCTGCGAGAGTGTGTTGGTCTAGGCAAACCAATGCCTGTTACCCATCCTAGAATCTAGCCTTGTAACAAAACAAGCTTCTGCCACGCGAGAGCTAGAGATCATCCCTTAAGGAGGCAGGATGCACGTAATAGCTGTCATATTGTGCGTTGAAATGTAACCAAAGACTTCCATTCAAAAAATTAAATTTATTTATTACAAAATAAATCAAATTCTCAAGTCATATCCAAATGAAAATTTATTGCAACCATGAAAGAAATACAAATTGTCTTAAAAGTAAACAAAGAAATATTTTAAATGAACTAAAAAATGAAAGTGTTTAAAAGTCGGGGTGACCAATCCCTTGTGCTACAGCCTGACAATTATATATAACATCTTTTCAAATTGGTTGCATGCCAAGTACGAGGTATTCACTCTCCATTTAATCCTGCCAGGATATAGAACCCCGTTGCACTTATTCCAATAACTTCATAAGGACCTTCCCAGTTAGGCCCCAGCTTTCCAGTATTCTCTGCTCGACTTGCCTCATTGTTGCGCCACACATAAACTCCAATCCTGAACGACATAGGCTTAACGCGCTTATCAAAGTACTTAGAGACTTTCTTCTTGTTAATGGCTTCGCGTATGGCGGCTATTTCTCTGCGCTCTTCTAGCATATCTAGGTTAGCGTGTAAGCCTTCATTATTGCTTGACCCATAGAAGCTGTGTATGAGCTTCGTTGGAACCATTAATTTGGTGGGGATGACTGCTTCTGTCCCATAAACCAAGCTGAACGGTGTTTCACCTGTGCTGTTTTTATGAGTGGTGCGATGCGCCCACAAAATGAAATGTCCCGTTCTTATTGATTAAAAACGTTCCATATTAATTGATTTCGTTGCGAGGTTTTGACCTCTATATGAGACATTTTTCAAAGACTGCATTCGTTTTTAAAACAAACCATAACCTTTATTTCATAGATAAAGGTTTTAAAAAGCTTTACGTAGATTATCAAATAATGATAATCTAAAATATCCTGTTTACACACGACCATTACATAATGTTTTACAATACAAATATGTTACAACAAAATAAGTTTCTTGAATGCAGTTTTTACACAATATCATACAAGCATGGACTCCAAATCTCGTCCTTATTTAAGTATGCGATAGCGGAAGCTCTTAATAATCACCTGAGAATAAACATGCTTAAAACGTCAACAAAAATGTTGGTGAGTTATAGGTTTAACCTATATATATATCAAATCATAATAATAGACCACAAGATTTCATATTTCAATACACATCCCATACATAGAGATAAAAATCATTCATATGGTGAACACCTGGTAACCGACATTAACAAGATGCATATATAAGAATATCCCCATCATTCCGGGACACCCTTCGGATATGATATAAATTTCGAAGTACTAAAGCATCCGGTACTTTGGATGGGGTTTGTTAAGCCCAATAGATCTATCTTTAGGATTCGCGTCAATTAGGGTGTCTGTTCCCTAATTCTTAGATTACCAGACTTAATAAAAAGGGGCATATTCGATTTCGATAATTCAACCATAGAATGTAGTTTCACGTACTTGTGTCTATTTTGTAAATCATTTATAAAACCTGCATGTATTCTCATCCCAAAAATATTAGATTTTAAAAGTGGGACTATAATTCACTTTCACAGATTTTTACTTCGTCGGGAAGTAAGACTTGGCCACTGGTTGATTCACGAACCTATAACAATATATACATATATATCAAAGTATGTTCAAAATATATGTACAACACTTTTAATATATTTTGATGTTTTAAGTTTCTTAAGTCAGCTGTCCTCGTTAGTAACCTACAACTAGTTGTCCACAGTTAGATGTACAGAAATAAATAGATAAATATTATCTTGAATCAATCCACGACCCAGTGTATATGTATCTCAGTATTGATCACAACTCAAACTATATATATTTTGGAATCAACCTCAACCCTGTATAGCTAACTCCAACATTCACATATAGAGTGTCTATGGTTGTTCCGAAATATATATAGATGTGTCGACATGATAGGTCGAAACATTGTATACGTGTCTATGGTATCTCAAGATTACATAATATACAATACAAGTTGATTAAGTTATGGTTGGAATAGATTTGTTACCAATTTTCACGTAGCTAAAATGAGAAAAATTATCCAATCTTGTTTTACCCATAACTTCTTCATTTTAAATCCGTTTTGAGTGAATCAAATTGCTATGGTTTCATATTGAACTCTATTTTATGAATCTAAACAGAAAAAGTATAGGTTTATAGTCGAAAAAATAAGTTACAAGTCGTTTTTGTAAAGGTAGTCATTTCAGTCGAAAGAACGACGTCTAGATGACCATTTTAGAAAACATACTTCCACTTTGAGTTTAACCATAATTTTTGGATATAGTTTCATGTTCATAATAAAAATCATTTTCTCAGAATAACAACTTTTAAATCAAAGTTTATCATAGTTTTTAATTAACTAACCCAAAACAGCCCGCGGTGTTACTACGACGGCGTAAATCCGGTTTTACGGTGTTTTTCGTGTTTCCAGGTTTTAAATCATTAAGTTAGCATATCATATAGATATAGAACATGTGTTTAGTTGATTTTAAAAGTCAAGTTAGAAGGATTAACTTTTGTTTGCGAACAAGTTTAGAATTAACTAAACTATGTTCTAGTGATTACAAGTTTAAACCTTCGAATAAGATAGCTTTATATGTATGAATCGAATGATGTTATGAACATCATTACTACCTTAAGTTCCTTGGATAAACCTACTGGAAAAGAGAAAAATGGATCTAGCTTCAATGGATCCTTGGATGGCTCGAAGTTCTTGAAGCAGAATCATGACACGAAAACAAGTTCAAGTAAGATCATCACTTGAAATAAGATTGTTATAGTTATAGAAATTGAACCAAAGTTTGAATATGATTATTACCTTATATTAGAATGATAACCTACTGTAAGAAAAAAAGATTTCTTGAGGTTGGATGATCACCTTACAAGATTGGAAGTGAGCTAGCAAACTTGAAAGTATTCTTGATTTTATGTAACTAGAACTTGTAGAATATATGAAGAACACTTAGAACTTGAAGATAGAACTTGAGAGAGATCAATTAGATGAAGAAAATTGAAGAATGAAAGTGTTTGTAGGTGTTTTTAGTCGTTGGTGTATGGATTAGATATAAAGGATATGTAATTTTGTTTTCATGTAAATAAGTCATGAATGATTACTCATATTTTTGTAATTTTATGAGATATTTCATGCTAGTTGCCAAATGATGGTTCCCACATGTGTTAGGTGACTCACATGGGCTGCTAAGAGCTGATCATTGGAGTGTATATACCAATAGTACATACATCTAAAAGCTGTGTATTGTACGAGTACGAATACGGGTGCATACGAGTAGAATTGTTGATGAAACTGAACGAGGATGTAATTGTAAGCATTTTTGTTAAGTAGAAGTATTTTGATAAGTGTATTGAAGTCTTTCAAAAGTGTATAAATACATATTAAAACACTACATGTATATACATTTTAACTGAGTCGTTAAGTCATCGTTAGTCGTTACATGTAAGTGTTGTTTTTAAACCTTTAGGTTAACGGTCTTGTTAAATGTTGTTAACCCAATGTTTATAATATCAAATGAGATTTTAAATTATTATATTATCATGATATTATCATGTATGAATATCTCTTAATATGATATATATACATTAAATGTCTTTACAACGATAATCGTTACATATATGTCTCGTTTAAAAATCATTAAGTTAGTAGTCTTGTTTTTACATATGTAGTTCATTGTTAATATACTTAATGATATGTTTACTTATCATAGTATCATGTTAACTATATATATATCCATATATATGTCATCATATAGTTTTTACAAGTTTTAACGTTCGTGAATCACCGGTCAACTTGGGTGGTCAATTGTCTATATGAAACATATTTCAATTAATCAATTCTTAACAAGTTTGATTGCTTAACATATTGGAAACATTTAATCATGTAAATATCAATCTCAATTAATATATATAAACATGGAAAAGTTCGGGTCACTACAGTACCTACCCGTTAAATAAATTTCGTCCCGAAATTTTAAGCTGTTGAAGGTGTTGACGAATCTTCTGGAAATAGATGTGGGTATTTCTTCTTCATCTGATCTTCACGCTCCCAGGTGAACTCGGGTCCTCTACGAGCATTCCATCGAACCTTAACAATTGGTATCTTGTTTTGCTTAAGTCTTTTAACCTCACGATCCATTATTTCGACGGGTTCTTTGATGAATTGAAGTTTTTCGTTGATTTGGATTTCATCTAACGGAATAGTGAGATCTTCTTTAGCAAAACATTTCTTCAAATTCGAGACGTGGAAAGTGTTATGTACAGCCGCGAGTTGTTGAGGTAACTCTAGTCGGTAAGCTACTGGTCCGACACGATCAATAATCTTGAATGGTCCAATATACCTTGGATTTAATTTCCCTCGTTTACCAAATCGAACAACGCCTTTCCAAGGTGCAACTTTAAGCATGACCATCTCTCCAATTTCAAATTCTATATCTTTTCTTTTAATGTCAGCGTAGCTCTTTTGTCGACTTTGGGCGGTTTTCAACCGTTGTTGAATTTGGATGATCTTCTCGGTAGTTTCTTGTATAATCTCCGGACCCGTAATCTGTCTATCCCCCACTTCACTCCAACAAATCGGAGACCTGCACTTTCTACCATAAAGTGCTTCAAACGGCGCCATCTCAATGCTTGAATGGTAGCTGTTGTTGTAGGAAAATTCTGCTAATGGTAGATATCGATCCCAACTGTTTCCGAAATCAATAACACATGCTCGTAGCATGTCTTCAAGCGTTTGTATCGTCCTTTCGCTCTGCCCATCAGTTTGTGGATGATAGGCAGTACTCATATCTAGACGAGTTCCTAATGCTTGCTGTAATGTCTGCCAGAATCTTGAAATAAATCTGCCATCCCTATCAGAGATAATAGAGATTGGTATTCCATGTCTGGAGACGACTTCCTTCAAATACAGTCGTGCTAACTTCTCCATCTTGTCATCTTCTCTTATTGGCAGGAAGTGTGCTGATTTGGTGAGACGATCAACTATTACCCAAATAGTATCAAAACCACTTGCAGTCCTTGGCAATTTAGTGATGAAATCCATGGTAATGTTTTCCCATTTCCATTCTGGGATTTCGGGTTGTTGAAGTAGACCTGATGGTTTTTGATGCTCAGCTTTGACCTTAGAACACGTCAAACATTCTCCTACGTATTTAGCAACATCGGCTTTCATACCCGGCCACCAAAAATGTTTCTTGAGATCCTTGTACATCTTCCCCGTTCCAGGATGTATTGAGTATCTGGTTTTATGAGCTTCTCTAAGTACCATTTCTCTCATATCTCCAAATTTTGGTACCCAAATCCTTTCAGCCCTATACCGGGTTCCGTCTTTCTGAATATTAAGATGCTTCTCCGATCCTTTGGGTATTTCATCCTTTAAATTTCCCTCTTTTAAAACTCCTTGTTGCGCCTCCTTTATTTGAGTAGTAAGGTTATTATGAATCATTATATTCATAGATTTTACTCGAATGGGTTCTCTGTCCTTCCTGCTCAAGGCATCGGCTACCACATTTGCCTTCCCCGGGTGGTAACGAATCTCAAAGTCGTAATCATTCAATAATTCAATCCACCTACGCTGCCTCATATTCAGTTGTTTCTGATTAAATATGTGTTGAAGACTTTTGTGGTCGGTATATATAATACTTTTGACCCCATATAAGTAGTGCCTCCAAGTCTTTAATGCAAAAACAACCGCGCCTAATTCCAAATCATGCGTCGTATAGTTTTGTTCGTGAATCTTCAATTTTCTAGACGCATAAGCAATCACCTTCGTTCGTTGCATTAATACACAACCGAGACCTTGCTTTGATGCGTCACAATAAATCACAAAATCATCATTCCCTTCAGGCAATGACAATATAGGTGCCGTAGTTAGCTTTTTCTTCAATAACTGAAACGCTTTCTCTTGTTCATCATTCCATTCAAATTTCTTCCCTTTATGCGTTAATGCAGTCAAGGGTTTTGCTATTCTGGAAAAGTCTTGGATGAACCTTCTGTAGTAACCAGCTAGTCCTAAAAACTGGCGTATGTGTTTCGGAGTTTTCGGGGTTTCCCACTTTTCAACAGTGTCTATCTTTGCCGAATCTACCTTAATACCTTCTTTGTTCACTATGTGACCGAGGAATTGAACTTCTTCCAACCAAAATGCACACTTTAAAAACTTAGCATACAATTCTTCCTTCCTCAATACTTCTAACACCTTTCTCAAATGTTCACCGTGTTCTTGGTCATTCTTTGAGTAAATAAGTATGTCATCAATGAAAACAATGACAAACTTGTCAAGGTATGGTCCACACACTCGGTTCATAAGGTCCATGAACACAGCTGGTGCATTAGTTAAACCAAACGGCATGACCATAAACTCGTAATGACCGTAACGTGTTCTGAAAGCAGTCTTTGGAATATCATCTTCTTTCACCCGCATTTGATGATACCCGGAACATAAGTCAATCTTTGAATAAATAGACGAGCCTTGTAGTTGATCAAATAAGTCATCGATTCTCGGTAGTGGGTAGCGGTTCTTGATGGTAAGTTTGTTCAACTCTCGGTAGTCGATACACAACCTGAATGTACCATCTTTCTTCTTGACAAACAAAACAGGAGCTCCCCACGGTGATGTGCTTGGTCGAATGAAACCACGCTCTAAAAGTTCTTATAATTGGCTTTGTAGTTCTTTCATCTCGATGGGTACGAGTCTGTAAGGAGCACGAGCTATTGGTGCAGCTCCTGGTACAAGATCTATTTGAAATTCAACGGATCGATGTGGGGGTAATCCCGGTAATTCTTTCGGAAATACATCGGGAAATTCTTTTGCGATGGGAACATCATTGATGCTCTTTTCTTCAGTTTGTACTTTCTCAATGTGTGCTAGAACAGCATAGCAACCTTTTCTTATTAGTTTTTGTGCCTTCAAATTACTAATAAGATGTAGCTTCGTGTTGCCCTTTTCTCCGTACACCATTAAGGGTTTTCCTTTTTCTCGTATAATGCGAATTGCATTTTTGTAACAAACGATCTCTGCTTTCACTTCTTTCAACCAGTCCATACCGATTATCACATCAAAACTCCCTAACTCTACTGGTATCAAATCAATCTTAAATGTTTCGCTAACCAGTTTAATTTCTAGATTCCGACATATATTATCTGCTGAAATTAATTTACCATTTGCTAATTCGAGTAAAAATTTACTATCCAAAGGCGTCAATGGACAACTTAATTTAGCACAAAAATCTCTACTCATATAGCTTCTATCCGCACCCGAATCAAATAAAACGTAAGAAGATTTATTGTCAATAAGAAACGTACCCGTAACAAGCTCCGGGTCTTCCTGTGCCTCTGCCGCATTAATATTGAAAACTCTTCCGCGGCCTTGTCCATTCGTGTTCTCCTGGTTCGGGCAATTTCTAATAATGTGGCCCGGTTTTCCACATTTATAACAAACTACATTGGCATAACTTGCTCCGACACTACTTGCTCCGCCATTACTCGTTCCAACACCATTTGTTCCTTTCGTTCTGTTAACCCCTGGTCCGTAGACATCACACTTCGCCGCGCTATGACCATTTCTTTTACACTTGTTGCAAAATTTGGTGCAGAACCCCGAGTGATACTTTTCACACCTTTGGCATAGCTGCTTCTGATTGTTGTTGTTGTTGCGGTTATTATTGTTGTTAAGATGATTGTTGTGGTTGTTGTTGTTGTTGTTGTTGTTGTTGGGCCGTTTGTTGTAGTTGCGATTGATGTTGCGATTGTTAGGATAGTTGTTGCGATTATTGTTATAATTGCTGTTGTTGTTGTATTGGTGATTCTTATCACCGTTTTCCTCCCACTTTCTTTTGACTTGCTTCACATTGGCCTCTTCAGCAGTCTGTTCTTTAATTCTTTCTTCAATCTGGTTCACTAGTTTGTGAGCCATTCTACATGCCTGTTGTATGGAGGCGGGCTCGTGTGAACTTATATCTTCTTGGATTCTTTCCGGTAATCCTTTCACAAACGCGTCGATCTTCTCTTCCTCATCTTCGAATGCTCCCAGACACAATAGGCACAATTCTGTGAATCATCTTTCGTACGTGGTAATATCAAATCCTTGGGTTCGTAACCCTCTAAGTTCTGTCTTGAGCTTATTGACCTCGGTTCTGGGACGGTACTTCTCGTTCATCAAGTGCTTGAATGCTGACCACGGTAGTGCGTACGCATCGTCTTGTCCCACTTGCTCTAGATAGGTATTCCACCATGTTAACGCAGAACCTGTGAAGGTATGCGTAGCGTACTTCACTTTGTCCTCTTCAGTACACTTACTTATGGCAAACACCGATTCAACCTTCTCGGTCCACCGTTTCAATCCGATCGGTCCTTCGGTTCCATCAAATTCCAAAGGTTTGCAGGCAGTGAATTCTTTGTAGGTGCATCCTACACGATTTCCTGTACTGCTAGATCCAAGGTTATTGTTGGTATGTAGCGCAGCCTGTACTGCGGCTATGTTTGAAGCTAGAAAAGTACGGAATTCCTCTTCATTCATATTCACGGTGTGTCGAGTAGTCGGTGCCATTTCCTTCAAAATAGTTAAATGGAACAAGTTAATCATACAGAATATTAAGAGTAGTTAATAGTATTTCGTAGCATAATATGAACTCATTTATAAAAGCTTTTTCTTCATATTAGCGTTTTATAAGTTTAAATTCGGGTAGTACCTACCCGTTAAGTTCATACTTAGTAGCTAATATACAATTCAACTACTACAATTCTATATGAAAACTGATTATAATAATATTTCGCATTCAAACTTTTATACAATATTTTACAAACTTACAATACCGCTTATTTTACATAAAGCATGAAATATAGCACACAATAACTTTGATACAAGATAGTTGTGAAGATAATTCTAGCTAGTACACAGGTCGTTCAGCAAAGGCAATAAAGACACGTAATTCATACGTCCAGAAACAAGTCATGCATTCTGGTTTTACTAGGACTACTTCCCATCCTTGGTCTTGTGCAACATAACCGTTATGGCCGTTGATAAGACAGCGTGTTGTAACATCATCAAAGGGACGAGGGTTACGTAATGTCCAACAGTCCCGTAACAATCTAAAAACCTCATTTCTTACCCCAATTACCGACTCCGTCACTTGTGGGAACGTTTTGTTTAATAGTTGTAGCCCGATGTTCTTGTTCTCACTTTGGTGAGAAGCGAACATTACTAATCCGTAAGCATAACATGCTTCTTTATGTTGCATGTTAGCCGCTTTTTCTAAATCACGAAGTCCAATATTCGGATATATTGAGTCAAAATAATTTCTTAACCCATTGCGTAAAATAGCATTTGGGTTCCCCGCAATATATGCGTCAAAGTAAACACATCGTAACTTATGGATTTCCCAATGTGATATCCCCCATCTTTCAAACGAAAGTATCTTATAAACCAAGACATTCTTGGAACGTTCTTCGAATGTCTTACAAACTGATCTCGCCTTAAATAGTTGTGCCGAGGAATTCTGACTGACTCTAGACAAGATTTCATCAATCATGTCTCCGGGTAGGTCTCTTAAAATATTGGGTTGTCTATCCATTTTGCGTTTTTATACTGTAAAATAGACAAGAGTTAGATTCATAAAAAAAAATACTTATTAATACAAGCAATTTTTACATATATCATAAAGCATAAGCACACTACATTACATATATTACACCACATGAATACAACTATCTTATTCCGACTCGCTTGTTTCTTCTTCTTCGGTTTTGGTTCGTTTTGCCAAGTTTCTAGGGATATATGATTTTCCCCTAATACGAGCCGTCGTTATCCACATTGGTTTAGAAAAACCTGGTGGTTTAGAGGTTCCCGGGTCATTGTTACAACTTAAGGACTTCGGGGGTTGACGATACATATAAAGTTCATCGGGGTTGGAATTAGATTTCTCTATTTTTATGCCCTTTCCCTTATTATTTTCTTTTGCCTTTTTAAATTCAGTTGGGGTAATTTCTATAACATCATCGGAATTCTCGTCGGAATCCGATTCATCGGAGAATTGGTAATCCTCCCAATATTTTGCTTCCTTGGCGAAAACACCATTGACCATAATTAACCTTGGTCGGTTGGTTGAGGATTTTATTTTACTTAACCGTTTTATTATTTCCCCCACCGGTTCTATTTCTTCATCCGGCTCTGATTCTTCTTCCGGTTCCGATTCTTCTTCCGGTTCCGACTCTTCTTCCGGTTCCTCTTCGGGAACTTGTGAATCAGTCCACGAATCATTCCAATTTACATTTGACTCTTCATTATTATTAGGTGAGTCAATGGGACTTGTTCTAGAGGTAGACATCTATCACATAATATCAAACGCGTTAAGAGATTAATATATCACATAATATTCACATGTTAAAAATATATAGTTTCCAACAAAATTTGTTAAGCAATCATTTTTCAAGTAAACACGGTCGAAGTCCAGACTCACTAATGCATCCTAACAAACTCGATAAGACACACTAATGCAAAATTCTGGTTCTCTAAGACCAACGCTCGGATACCAACTGAAATGTCCCGTTCTTATTGATTAAAAACGTTCCATATTAATTGATTTCGTTGCGAGGTTTTGACCTCTATATGAGACATTTTTCAAAGACTGCATTCATTTTTAAAACAAACCATAACCTTTATTTCATAGATAAAGGTTTTAAAAAGCTTTACGTAGATTATCAAATAATGATAATCTAAAATATCCTGTTTACACACGACCATTACATAATGGTTTACAATACAAATATGTTACAACAAAATAAGTTTCTTGAATGCAGTTTTTACACAATATCATACAAGCATGGACTCCAAATCTCGTCCTTATTTAAGTATGCGATAGCGGAAGCTCTTAATAATCACCTGAGAATAAACATGCTTAAAACGTCAACAAAAATGTTGGTGAGTTATAGGTTTAACCTATATATATATCAAATCATAATAATAGACCACAAGATTTCATATTTCAATACACATCCCATACATAGAGATAAAAATCATTCATATGGTGAAAACCTGGTAACCGACATTAACAAGATGCATATATAAGAATATCCCCATCATTCCGGGACACCCTTCGGATATGATATAAATTTCGAAGTACTAAAGCATCCGGTACTTTGGATGGGGTTTGTTAGGCCCAATAGATCTATCTTTAGGATTCGCGTCAATTAGGGTGTCTGTTCCCTAATTCTTAGATTACCAGACTTAATAAAAAGGGGCATATTCGATTTCGATAATTCAACCATAGAATGTAGTTTCACGTACTTGTGTCTATTTTGTAAATCATTTATAAAACCTGCATGTATTCTCATCCCAAAAATATTAGATTTTAAAAGTGGGACTATAACTCACTTTCACAGATTTTTACTTCGTCGGGAAGTAAGACTTGGCCACTGGTTGATTCACGAACCTATAACAATATATACATATATATCAAAGTATGTTCAAAATATATTTACAACACTTTTAATATATTTTGATGTTTTAAGTTTCTTAAGTCAGCTGTCCTCGTTAGTAACCTACAACTAGTTGTCCACAGTTAGATGTACAGAAATAAATCGATAAATATTATCTTGAATCAATCCACGACCCAGTGTATACGTATCTCAGTATTGATCACAACTCAAACTATATATATTTTGGAATCAACCTCAACCCTGTATAGCTAACTCCAACATTCACATATAGAGTGTCTATGGTTGTTCCGAAATATATATAGATGTGTCGACATGATAGGTCGAAACATTGTATACGTGTCTATGGTATCTCAAGATTACATAATATACAATACAAGTTGATTAAGTTATGGTTGGAATAGATTTGTTACCAATTTTCACGTAGCTAAAATGAGAAAAATTATCCAATCTTGTTTTACCCATAACTACTTCATTTTAAATCCGTTTTGAGTGAATCAAATTGCTATGGTTTCATATTGAACTCTATTTTATGAATCTAAACAGAAAAAGTATAGGTTTATAGTCGAAAAAATAAGTTACAAGTCGTTTTTGTAAAGGTAGTCATTTCAGTCGAAAGAACGACGTCTAGATGACCATTTTAGAAAACATACTTCCACTTTGAGTTTAACCATAATTTTTGGATATAGTTTTATGTTCATAATAAAAATCATTTTCTCAGAATAACAACTTTTAAATCAAAGTTTATCATAGTTTTTAATTAACTAACCCAAAACAGCCCGCGGTGTTACTACGACGGCGTAAATCCGGTTTTACGGTGTTTTTCGTGTTTCCAGGTTTTAAATCATTAAGTTAGCATATCATATAGATATAGAACATGTGTTTAGTTGATTTTAAAAGTCAAGTTAGAAGGATTAACTTTTGTTTGCGAACAAGTTTAGAATTAACTAAACTATGTTCTAGTGATTACAAGTTTAAACCTTCGAATAAGATAGCTTTATATGTATGAATCGAATGATGTTATGAACATCATTACTACCTTAAGTTCCTTGGATAAACCTACTGGAAAAGAGAAAAATGGATCTAGCTTCAATGGATCCTTGGATGGCTCGAAGTTCTTGAAGCAGAATCATGACACGAAAACAAGTTCAAGTAAGATCATCACTTGAAATAAGATTGTTATAGTTATAGAAATTGAACCAAAGTTTGAATATGATTATTACCTTATATTAGAATGATAACCTACTGTAAGAAACAAAGATTTCTTGAGGTTGGATGATCACCTTACAAGATTGGAAGTGAGCTAGCAAACTTGAAAGTATTCTTGATTTTATGTAACTAGAACTTGTAGAATATATGAAGAACACTTAGAACTTGAAGATAGAACTTGAGAGAGATCAATTAGATGAAGAAAATTGAAGAATGAAAGTGTTTGTAGGTGTTTTTGGTCGTTGGTGTATGGATTAGATATAAAGGATATGTAATTTTGTTTTCATGTAAATAAGTCATGAATGATTACTCATATTTTTGTAATTTTATGAGATATTTCATGCTAGTTGCCAAATGATGGTTCCCACATGTGTTAGGTGACTCACATGGGCTGCTAAGAGCTGATCATTGGAGTGTATATACCAATAGTACATACATCTAAAAGCTGTGTATTGTACGAGTACGAATACGGGTGCATACGAGTAGAATTGTTGATGAAACTGAACGAGGATGTAATTGTAAGCATTTTTGTTAAGTAGAAGTATTTTGATAAGTGTATTGAAGTCTTTCAAAAGTGTATAAATACATATTAAAACACTACATGTATATACATTTTAACTGAGTCGTTAAGTCATCGTTAGTCGTTACATGTAAGTGTTGTTTTTAAACCTTTAGGTTAACGGTCTTGTTAAATGTTGTTAACCCAATGTTTATAATATCAAATGAGATTTTAAATTATTATATTATCATGATATTATCATGTATGAATATCTCTTAATATGATATATATACATTAAATGTCTTTACAACGATAATCGTTACATATATGTCTCGTTTAAAAATCATTAAGTTAGTAGTCTTGTTTTTACATATGTAGTTCATTATTAATATACTTAATGATATGTTTACTTATCATAGTATCATGTTAACTATATATATATCCATATATATGTCATCATATAGTTTTTACAAGTTTTAACGTTCGTGAATCACCGGTCAACTTGGGTGGTCAATTGTCTATATGAAACATATTTCAATTAATCAATTCTTAACAAGTTTGATTGCTTAACATATTGGAAACATTTAATCATGTAAATATCAATCTCAATTAATATATATAAACATGGAAAAGTTCGGGTCACTACACAAAACACTTGGGAGCTCATCGACCCACTCATTACCATATATGCCCAGGCGCGCTTTTATCCCCTTTACAATATCTCGGTTTGTTACTTCACATTAGCAATTGGCCTGCGGGTGAGCGACGGAAGTAAAAGACTATTTGATATTCATCTCTTGACACCAGCTCCAGAAAGGCTCGCATTCAAACTGAGTACCATTGTCGCTGACAATTTCATTGAGAATACCAAACCTGCACACAATATCTTCCCAAAAGAAGTTATAGATGCACATTCCAATAATTGTTGCCAATGCCTTTGCCTCCACCCACTTGGTGAAATAATCAATTGCCACCACCAAGAATTTTATTCCTCCTAAGCAAGCAATGATAATGTGAATACTGTTAAAGCGCGTATATTGTAAAGTATTACATAAGTGTTTTATTTCTAGCGTACCTAAGCACGTAGTAACAGGACCGACAACGTCGATGGCCCATTTGCTGAATGACCATGCTGCCGTTATTGGTATCATGGGATTTCACCGTGCTCGACTTATTGGCGCGTGCAGTTGACATGATTGGCATGTCCTTATAGTTTCTGTTGCGTCGCTGTGAATGGAGGGCCAGTAATACCCTATGCGCATCAATTTTGCAGCAATTGTTCTGTACCCAGAGTGTAAAGCACAAAAGCCTTTGTGAACTTCTCGAAGCACCACTTTAGCTTGATAAGGTCTGATGCACAACAGGCTTGGGTCTAAATAGGATTTCCTGTAAAAAACGCCTTCAATTAATGCATACATGGGAGCTTTCATGTGAACTTTCCGCGCTTCTTTTTCGTCTGCAAGAAGTTCACCCTCGGTTAAGAATTTCATCAATGGTGTCATCCAATTCGGACTTTCCTCCTCAATTGGTGCAACATTTACTTTCTCATCAATAAACTTTTCTATTAACACTTTCACCCATACGTTTTTGCTCAGATGATCGAAGGCCAAAGCAGCCAGTTTTCTTAGCGCATCCGCTTTCTTATTCTACCCCCTGGGTACCTGCGTTAATCTAAAAACATCAAATTCGTTTGCTAATTCATGCACCAGTTCCATGTATCGCTGCATAGAAGCTTCATGCGCTCCAAACGATCCATTAACCTGGTTAGCGACCAACTGCGAGTCAACATATGCGTCCAAGTGCTTTATTCCGAGCTGTTGCGCTATGCGCATCGATTCGAACAAAAACAAGAAATACCCACTTTGTATTAAGGCCTAAAAAACAAGAAAGATTCGAACTTTATCGGCAAAAAATCCAATTCGTCGGTTAGAATTGAAGAACAAGTAATTACGAAGACGGTGCAAAAGGAATCAAGAGAATCGGAGCTAAAACAAAGATTTCATAGTGAAAACGGTGAAAGACAAGAAATCAAGTTACGATCCAGGAATTTCGGCTGACTAGGCAAGCCAAACGGCCTGCCAAACGGCCTACCAAACTGCTTGTCTGGTTCACAAACGGCATGCCACACGCTGTAACGACCCTACTTTTTATGTTATTCTTTACCGTTTATATTTAACTTCTGTTTACTGGTATTCGTGCCACGTCATTTTTATGACTTATATTATTATTTGAATAATAATATTTTTCTTATTATGTGTCATTGTAAGACCCTAATCATCATTGTACAGCAGTGTAAATATGGTACATAGAGTGTGGGTATTGTTGTATAATTAAACAGAAGTCAGAAACTGTCCAGCACCTTATGCGCGCCGCACTCACCTAAGGGAGCACGCCGTGCACCCTTTACTGTAGCCGGATTCTGTTTCATTTATTGAGATATTTTGAAGGGCTCTTTGGTAATTTCACTTGTGGACAAGTTTAAGGACAGTAGATCAGATATTGGGGTAGCATTCACTCCAATTCCAACAACCTTATCCTTTCCACTTCAATTTAAGAGAGAGAGAGAGAGAGAGAGATTCTTGTGTGAAAAAGCTCAAGCAAAGGAAGGAGGAGCTAGTTTTGGGTCTTAGCTCGAGTTTTAAAGTTGTTCATCTAATCACTAGCTACGTTGTGATTGTGGTGGTATGCTCTAATCTTTATTTCCTTATTTTAATTTGTTTAAGGGTTAGGGTTTGAGTTAGTGATGAACATAAAACCCATATTTGGTGATTTTGGATGTTCTTGGGTAAAATTAAGTCATGAGGACTCAAAGTTGACTAACCTAGAGTTTTGAAATGATAAATGTGTTTATGTGTCTGAATTTGCTAGTTAATTAATAGCACACCTAGTTATTTAGCAAATGGGTGTTGTTTGGGTTTGAAGATGACTCAAAATGGGTTTGTTGGTTTTAAAATGGTCAAAATGTTAATGATTGACCTAGTTGGGAAAAATGGGTATTAAATACCCTTATTGTGTGTTAGTTAGTGTTGTTGGACCTTAAGCACTAGCTTTTAGTGATTTATGATGGTCTTGACCTTAATGAGATGGTTTTGGCGATAATGGGGCATTTAATGCATTTAATTCATTAAATGCACATAAGTGAATTGTTGGTATTTAATCCAACTAGTTTGTGTGTTGATTGAGTACTTATTGTATTAGGTACTTTGCCTTGAAGCTTGCGAAAGTATAAAACATTCACCGAAGGCGTTAAGGTGAGTGGGATGATTATATGCGTATGTATATAATGTATTAATTTGTATGCTATGGTATGAACCAAAGAGCCGGTAGTGCCATAGTATGTGCGTTTGTGCTATGATGTGAACCAAAGAGCCGGTAGCGTTATAGTACGTGTGTTGTAGTGTAAACCAAAGAGCCGGTAGCACTACAGCATGAGTTGTTAGAGTGTGAACCAAAGAGCCGGTAGCACTTTAACGCTAGTATGACTCGAGTTGTGATGTGAACCAAAGAGCCGGTAGCATCATAACCGATGCGTATGGTGTGAACCAAAGAGCCGGTAGCACCATGACGCGAGAATGGTTAACCATGGTTGTGTATTGTTATGTAGCATATTGTATCATGTCGATTATATGTTATTGATTACCCTAGTTGCGGCTTGTTAGAGATTATTAGCTTTGTACATGAGATGGTATGCTATGTGTAAGTGATTGCAAGTAGGTATATTATATATATATATATATATATATATATATATATATATATATATATATATATATATATATATATATATATATATATATATATATATATATATATATATATGAGTATAATTATTGCATTCACTAAGGTTTGCTTACCATCTCGTTGTTTATTTTTTTATAGGCTCTGGCGGAGATAAGGGTAAGGGCATTCGTACGGATTAGAGATCCCGTTTGTTTGTTAGGGGACGCTTTTGGATGTTATAGCTTTTGGAGTCCGACCAAGATTTGGGTAGTTTAAAACCCAAACACCATGCTCATAGTGTCGTTTGGAATTTAAACTAGTGTAGTCGAAACTCATATTTTTGTATGAAACTCGTATTACGGCATATGTGGGTCCGGTTTCGTAAAACTTATTTTATTATTGAATCGTGTGAGTTTTAACCATTATAACATGTTGTTAAAAGCGTTTCGTCTAAATATGTCGGGAAGTGGGAGATCTTTATTTGAAAATTTACAAAACCGGACAGAACTGAATTAGGCCTGTGCGCGCTGCGTACCCTAAGGTGGTGCGCGTGGCGCACTCTTTTGAATAAAAAAAATAAAAATTTTATTGTTTCGCGTAATCGGTTGGTTATTGGTTTGGGTTGTTACAAGTGGTATCAGAGCATGGTCTAAGGGATTTAGGCTACTTGAGATAGGTGCCTAGACTTAGACTTTAATGTGTATGCGTTTAATGCGGGACTTGTAGGAGACGGGTCGGAGTTGATTAGTGCTTAGGTTTATGTGAACTAACCTTGCGCTCATTATTTTGTGTTGTGTTAGCCATCATCAAGCGAGATAGACATTGTACTAGCAAGTTACTGCGACGTGCTCGCATAACAATGATTAGCTACCATTGTTACGGGTTCAAATCATGTCAAACAAGCGATGTACGACGATTGTTGAGCAAGATGGGGTAGTGTGGTGTATATGTATATACATATGTGTTAAGTCCTTTCGTTTCGTTGCTTAATCTTTTCCGTTTTATAGTATGAAGACGAGAAACAGACCCGAGAACAATGAAGGGGGTACGAGCGAGGATGTCGAGTTTACGGCCAAGGTTGAGGCCATTATGCAAAGGCGTCATGCGGCATTCTTGGAGGATGTTAAGAAGATGTTCTTGGATTCGATTAACGAACAAGTACTTAATCTAGTCAAGGAACAAGTTAAGATTGTTCTTAAAGAGGATAATGCTGGAAGGCGAGATTTCTACTATAAAAACTTCAAAGATGCTCAACCTCCCACCTTTGAAGGTGAACGAGACCTACTCAAGAGTGCTCGATGGATCTCTGATATGGAGGGGGCCTTTCGTACTAGCGAGTGCCCTCTCGATAAAAAGATGAGGTTTGGTAGTAACATGATGAGGGGTGATGCCAAGTTGTGGTGGGACGCGAAAATTCGACTTTATGGCGAAGAACAAAGTATGGGTTTGACGTGGGACGAGTTTAAAGAAGAATTTTTCAAGGAGTATCTAACTTTGGCCGATCTTTCAAAACTTAATGACGAGTTACGTACTTTAAGGCAAGGGTCAATGGATTTGAACACTCTCAAGTCCACTTTCTTATCAAAGACCCAATTTTGCCCGGAGTATGACGGGAATGATCATATGTTGAAAGAAGATTTCTACCGAACCTTGAATGATAACTATCAAGAAAGGATTAGTAGGAATTCGACGAAGACTTTTGGTGAATTGATATCACTAAGGGTTTTGAGTCGCTTGCTCCAAGAAAGAGTGACTTCACCTTTGGCAAACGAAAATTTGAAGCTACTAGCCACTCGAACAAGAAGAGCAAGAGTGTGACCGAGAGCGTCGGTAGTGTGAGAAAGGGGGCTTCTAAGGGTTTTGGACCCACGTGCTACAATTGTGGTCGACAAGGGCACTTGGCCCGTGATTGTACGAACTCATCTTCCAACAAAATCGTTTGTTTTAATTGTAACAAAGAAGGGCACAAGAGGCCGTAGTGTCCCAATTTGCACAACGATAATGTTAAACGGCTAGAGAAGGCGGCGGGTACGGCTAGGGGTCACAATTATTTGATGACCAATGAGGAAGCCAATCAATCTAACGAAGTTGTCTCAGGTTCTTTCATGGTTAATTCTAATCCGGCAAGGATACTCTTTGATAGTGGTGCTAACTTGTCGTTTGTTTCACCAAAATTTGTGCCTAAACTTAATAAACCATTAGCTAAGTTAAGTCGTCCGATAGAAGTTGAAATAGCAGATGGAAAGATGGTGCTAGTGGTTGATGTGTGTAAAAATTGTAATGTTGTGTTTGGTGTCGAAAACTTTAAAATTGATCTCGTTCCGATGACTTTGGGTGATTTTGATATCGTGGTTCGTATGGATTGGCTCGATCATAATAGAGTCGATATTGCATGCCATGAAAAATCTATTCGTGTGAAAACAACAAGTGGGGGAGAGTTAACTATTCATGGAAATAAGCGAAGAAGACTTGTGCCGATATGCACTTTTGCACGGACACGTCATTTCCTTGTTAGTGGTGGCATGGCTTTTCTTGCCCATGTTGTTGATACTCGTGATGAGCCACCACCCATTCGTGAAATTCCGGTGGTTAATGAATTTGAAGACGTTTTTTCGGATGAGTTACAGGGTGTTCCGGCAGAAAAACAAGTTGAATTTCGCATTGAGTTGGTTCCGGGGGCTACTCCTATTGCTAAAACTCCTTATCATTTAGCGCCGACGGAAATGCAAGAGTTGTTAAATCAAACCCAAGAGTTGCTTGAAAAGAGTTTTATTTAACCGATTGCTTCTCCATGGGGCGCTTCGGTTTTATTCGTGAAGAAGAAGGATGGTAGTATGCGGATGTGCATCGATTATCGGGAGTTGAACAAAGTGACGATCAAGAATCGTTATCCATTGCCTAGGATTGACGATTTGTTTGACCAACTCCAAGGTGCAACGTATTTCTCGAAAATCGACCTACGGTCCGGCTATCACCAAATGCGGGTCCGTGAGGAAGATATTGAGAAAATGGCTTTTCGAACGCGTTATGGGCATTTTGAGTTTGTGGTAATGCCTTTTGGCCTTACGAATGCACCGGCGACATTTATGGATCTTATGAACCGAGTGTGCCAACCTATGTTGGACAAGTCGGTAATTGTGTTCATTGACGACATACTTGTCTATTCGAAGAGTATGAAGGAACATGAACATCATTTGCGGAGTGTGTTAAAGACGTTGCAGAAGGAGAAGTTGTATGCTAAATTCTCCAAATGTGAATTTTGGCTAAGGGAAGTTCAATTCCTTGGCCATATTGTGAACAGAGATGGTATTTAAGTAGATCCGGGGAAGATTGAGACGGTAAAGAGTTGAGGACGACCGACTACGCCTACGGAAATCTGAAGTTTTCTCGGATTAGTCGGTTGTTATCGTCGGTTCATCCAAGACTTTTCTAAGATCGCTTCTCCATTGACGAAATTAACGAGAAAGAACGCAAGATTTAATTGGGAGAACGAGCAAGAAATTGCTTTTCAATTATTAAAAGAGAAGTTATGTCAAGCTCCGGTGTTAGTGTTGCCGAAAGGGGTAAAAGACATGACGGTTTATTGTGCTGCTTCTTTAAATGGGCTCGGGTGTGTTCTAATGCAAAGGGGTAAAGTCATCGCTTATGCCTCTCGACAATTAAAGGAACACGAAACGAGATATCCGACTCATGATCTTGAGTTGGCGGCGGTTGTGCATGCGTTGAAAATTTGTCGCCATTACTTGTATGGTGTCAAGTGTATGATTTGTTCGGATCACAAGAGTTTGAAACATCTTTTTGATCAAAGAGATTTAAATTATCGTCAACGTAGATGGATGAATGTGGTGAAAGACTATGATTGTGAAATACTTTATCATCCGGGTAAGGCGAATGTGGTCGCGGATGCGTTAAGTCGAAAGAGTCAACATCCGGCGATACGAGTAGGATCGTTACGCATGATTATTACTAACGATTTTCTTGTAAAGCTTGGCGAGACTCAAATCGAAGCTTTTGTTAACAATAAGCATGAGGAACGAATCGTGGGGCAAACGGAGTTTATTGCCTTAGGTCCGAATGGTTTGTTATCTTTTCAAGGAAGAGTGTGGGTGCCTAAAATGGGTGATCATCGACGAGTGCTACTTGATGAGGCACTAAGTCAAAGTATTCTATTCATCCGGCGCGACAAAAATGTATCTTGATTTGAGGAAAGAGTATTGGTGGCTGGGCATGAAACGTGATTTTGTTAAGTATGTTGAACAATGCGTCACGTGTTTGCAAGTGAAAGCCGAACACCAAAAGCCGTATGGTAAGTTACAGCCGTTAGAAATCCTGAAGTGGAAATGGGAGCACATTACCATGGATTTCATTACAAAATTACCAAAGACGGCGAGAACCCAATTTGATTGGATTTGGGTGATAGTTGATCGATTGACGAAAAGTGCCTTGTTTCTTCCCATTCAGGAAGCGATATCGTCGGAGACCTTGGCAAAGTTGTTCATCAAGGAAGTGATATCGAGGTACAGGGTTCCTATATCTATTATTTCGGATCGAGATACTCGTTTCACATCTCGGTTTTGGGAAAAGTTTCATGAAGATATGGGCACACAATTGAAATTGAGCACGGCGTATCATCCTCAAACGGATGGTCAAATCAAACATACGAATCAAACTTTGGAGGATATGTTACGGGCGTGTATTATTGATTTCGGTGGTAGTTGAGATGAGCACTTACCTTTGGTGGAATTCTCGTACAATAATAGTTATCATACTAGTATCGGGATGCCACCTTACGAGATGCTTTATGGGCGGAGGTGTCGAACTCCGATTTGTTGGGGTGAAGTTGGTCAAAGAGAAATCGGGAGTACCGATTTGGTTTTAGAAACGAATTGCAAGATTGATATGATTCGGACTCATTGGAAAAAGGCCCAATATAGACAAAAATCTTATGCCGATAAGCGAAGACGATAAATTGAGTTCCAAGAGGGTGACATGGTGACGCTTAAAGTTTCGCCATGGAAAGGTGTTATTCGGTTTCGAAAACGGGGAAAGTTAGCTCCTCGGTTTATTGGTCCTTTTAAAATTTTAGCTCGTGTTGGTGAAGTTGCGTATCGTTTGGAATTACCCGAAGAGCTTGCGGGGATCCATAATACATTTCATGTTTCCCATCTCCGTAAGTGTCTTGCGGATGATTCATCTTGGGTGACATTAGATGAGATCGAGCTAAACAATAAGTTAGAGTATATTGAGGAGCCTATTGCTATACTCGATGAGAAAGTCAAAAGGTTGAGAAATAAAGAGGTGAGAACTTATAAGGTTCAATGGCGTCATAGTAAAGGTTCCGAGTTTACTTGGGAGCCCGAAGAGTTCGTGTTAGTTTATCTTCCCTCTTGTCATGCGGCTTGGATCGCGAGGACGCGTTTTGATTCAAGCGGGGGAGAGTTGTAAGACCCTAATCATCATTGTACAGCAGTGTAAATATGGTACATAGAGTGTGGGTATTGTTGTATAATTAAACAGAAGATAGAAACTGTCCAGCACCTTGTGCGCGCCGCGCACACCTAAGGGAGCGCGCCGCGCACCCTTTACTGTAGCCGGATTCTGTTTCATTTATTGAGATATTTTGAAGGGCTCTTTGGTAATTTCACTTGTGGACGTGTTTAAGGACAGTAGATCAAATATTGGGGTAGCATTCACTCCAATTCCAACAACCTTATCCTTTTCACTTCAATTTTAGAGAGAGAGTGAGATTCTTGTGTGAGAAAGCTCAAGCAAAGGAAGGAGGAGCTAGTTTTGGGTCTTAGCTCGAGTTTTAAAGTTGTTCATCTAATCACTAGCTACGTTGTGATTGTGGTGGTATTCTCTAATCTTGATTTCCTTATTTTAATTTGTTTAAGGGTTAGGGTTTGAGTTAGTGATGAACATAAAACCCATATTTAGTGATTTTGGGTGTTCTTGGGTAAAATTGAGTCATGAGGACTCAAAGTTGACTAACCTAGAATTTTGAAATGATAAATGTGTTTATGTTTCTTAATTGGCTAGTTAATTACTAGCACACCTAGTTATTTAGCAAATGGGTGTTGTTTGGGTTTGAAGATGACTCAAAATGGGTGTGTTGGTTTTAAAATGGTTAAAATGTTAGTGATTGACCTAGTTGGGAAAAATGGGTATGAAATACCCTTATTGTGTGTTAGTTAGTGTTATTGGACCTTAAGCACTAGCTTTTAATGATTTATGATGGCCTTGACCTTAATGGGATGGTTTTGGCGATAATGGGGCATTTAATGCATTTAAGTCATTAAATGCACATAAGTGAATTGTTAGTATTTAATCCAGCTAGTTTGTGTGTTGATTGAGTACTTATTGTATTAGGTACTTTGCCTTGAAGCTTGCGGAAGTATAAAACATTCACCGAAGGCGTTAAGGTAAGTGGGATGATTATATGCGTATGTATATAATGTATTTATTTGTATGCTATGGTATGAACCAAAGAGCCGGTAGTGCCATAGTATGTGCGTTTATGTTATGATGTGAACGAAAGAGCCGGTAGCGTCATAGTACGTGTGTTGTAGTGTGAACTAAAGAGCCGGTAGCACGACGGCACGAGTTGTTAGAGTGTGAATTGAAGAGCTGGTAGCACATTAACGCGAGTATGACTCGTGTTGTGATGTGAACCAAAGAGCCGGTAGCATCATAACCGATGCGTATGGTGTGAACCAAAGAGCCGGTAGCACCATGACGCGAGAATGGTTAACCAAGGTTGTGTATTGTTATGTAGCATATTGTATTATGTCGATTATATGTTATTGATTACGCTAGTTGCGGTTTGTTGGAGATTATTAGCTTTGTACATGAGATGGTATGCTAATTATATTGCTAGCATGTATGCGGTATGTGTTAGTGATTGCAAGTAGGTATATTATATATATATATATATATATATATATATATATATATATATATATATATATATATATATATATATATATATATATATATATATATATATATATATGAGTATAATTATTGCATTCACTAAGCTTTGCTTACCCTCTCGTTGTTTATCTTTTTATAGGCTCCGGCGGAGATAAGGGTAAGGGCATTCGTACGGATTAGAGATCCCGTTTGTTTGTTAGGGGACACTTTTGGATGGTATAGCTTTTGGAGTTCGACCGATATTTGGGTAGTTTAACCCCCGAACTCCATGCTCATAGTGTCGTTTGGAATTTAAACTAGTGTAGTCGAAACTCATATTTTTGTACGAAACTCGTATTACGGCATATGTGGGCCCGGTTTCGTAAAACTTATTTTATTATTGAATCGTGTGAGTTTTCACCATATAACATGTTGTGAAAAGCGTTTCGTCTAAATATGTCGGGAAGTGGGAGATCTTTATTTGAAAATTTACAAAACCGGACAGAACTGAATTGGGCCTGTGCGCGCCGCGCACCCTGAGGTGGTGCGCGTGGCGCACTCTTCTGAATAAAAAAATAAATTTTTTTTTGTTTCGCGTAATCGGTTGGTTATTGGTTTGTGTTGTTACTGTCATGTAATTATATGTGTTCATATTTGGATTTGTACGTTTCTACGTTTCTTGGATTCCTATCCGGTAAATTGTTTTGGTTTACAAACCAACGATCAGACTTTCGCGATTTTCGAATCCGAATTATTTTATTTATGATATTTCTATATCATATGGGATTATAAAATATTACTATATTTTATTCGTCGCGTGTGCGTGTTCTTCCGAATTTTCAATTGCGTAGCTGTGTTTTCACGAATCGGGATCCGTTCGGTCTTTCGGGCCACAAGTAAATTTAATTTATATCAAAATGGGCCATGGGATCCCACTCCCTTGGTGTGGTCGGCCGAAAATCCCCATGGGAGGGGGTGAAGTGTTAAAATTTGAAACTTGTAGCTTCCTTGATCAAAATTGGTTCACTACTCTCATTTAACCTAATCTCATTTTATTTTTCACCTCTCCCTCTCTTTTTCTCTCTACTTGGCTGTCCACCACCATAGCCATCATCATCGTCATCTTCAACCATTTTTAAATTGAAGATTTAGGGCTTTTAACGTTTCTGGATTCACTATTTCAAAATCTACGCAAGCATACTCTTGATTCTTTGATTGGGGTATATTCATGAACCATAATTTTTCATTTCTCTTTAATTTTTACTGATTTTGATTATATGTTGATGCTATATTACTTGTATGTTGTTGTGTTGTTGATTTGATGCTTAGAAATGCTCGATTTCATATGTTTTCGGTTTGATCAAAAGCGGACAGCAGCTATTTGTTTAAAATCAATATACTTAACAGATGTTTTTGATAAAATAAAGTGTTTAGATGAGTTCCTCTCATCAAGACAATAATTTTAGGCTTTGGATTCATGTTGTTTTGAGTTTCGGATCAAAAGTTATGCCCGGTTTAGGGTTTTGATGAAATTAGAATGTAAAAATGATTTTGATCAGTTGGGGTCCGACCTTGTGACCATTTTTGGAGTCTATTGGGTGTACCATTGGGTTAGGATTGATGATTGGATGAACATTCATGTTCGGGTCATCAAAATCTGAGCCACAGATCACCCGGAATGACTAAAACAAGTTTTTAATCGGATTAATGAAAATGTTTGATTCATGGCTGTAGATCACGACTTATGAACTGACCTTAGGGTGTTCTTGAGTGTACTAATGTGTCGGGTTGGTTGATTGGACCAAGATATATATAAAATTCGTCGAAAACCGATACCCGGGGCTCAAGTTATGACCTGGCGAACTTTTAATTAAACTTATGGTTATAAAATTTGAACTTATGTTATAAATAATGATTTTCATTATTATTAAATTACTTATGATATAAAAGTAATTATTTTTAATTAATATTTATGATATATATTTACTATATCATTTAATAATTACATTATGATTTAATTATGTTTATAATTAAACTTATGATTAATAATACTTTTATTATTAATGAAAATACTTATGATAAGTATTAAACTTATGTTATGAGATTATTATATCAAGACTTATAATAAAGATTATTTATTTATTTATTTATTATAAGACTTAGTTATTATTTAATCATAATACAATTAAATTATTAAATACTTATAGTCTAATAATTATATTAAAATACATAAGATATGATTAATAATTCATTATTAATTAATAATACTATTGATATGATTAAAAATTTATTATTAATTAATAATACTTATGTTATGAGTAATATTTGATTAATTAATTTAATACTTATGTTATATTAATTATATCATTTAAACTTATGTTTACTTTATAATTCAATTTAATTTAATTAAACTTATGATATGACATCATATAACATTATAACTTATATTATTAATATAATTTACACTTTAATTTCAATGTTGACTAACTTTGACCAAGGTTGATTTTGAGTTGACTTTCGGTTGATTTTGACTTTCAGTTGACTTTTGTTGACTTTTCTAATTAAGGAAACTTTCCAAAGATAAAAACTTTTCAAAAATAGAAACTTTCTAAAAATAGAAACTTTCCAAAAAGAGAAACTTTCCTAAAAGAGAAACTTTCATAAAATAGAAACTTTCCTAAAATAGAAACTTTCTAAAAATAGAAACTTTCCAAAAATGGAAACCTGCTAAAAATAAAAACTTTCTGAAGATAGAAAGTACATGTTATATGCTGACATGATCATACGGAAACATACTGAGTGTTATTCTATGCTTATTTGCAACAAGTACTATAGCTATCATACTAAGACTTGACCTAAGTTAGTTATTTATATCGACCTGCTTTATTTATAGGTTGGCGTTGTGGTCATTCTTGATCACTTTACCTTTTGATGTTCGCATTTCTGTGTTGTTGCTTCATTTGCTTTAAGGTGAGTTATAGTCTCGTTTTTATATTTTAAATATTTTGGTATGAGAATACATGCATTTTATGTTACATATTGGACACAAGTAGAAGTTGGTTTAAATTATTCATTGTGAGTCGAACAAAAATATTCCCTAATCTGGTAATTTTAATCATTGGTTTCTACTGGTGAACGCGAATCCTATGGATAGATCTATCGGGCCTGACAGCCCCATTTCGTAGCAGTTACAGACGGAATGTATTAGTACTTCGTATTTTGGAAGATACACCTGTTCAGTGTATATTTTTATATCAGTTTTGTTAAGGGTATAGAGTTGTTAAGTGATTACAAAGTGGCTCACGGGTTAATGGAATAATGTTTTATATGTTTTCGAGCATATAATTTTGTGGTCCAAAATGAGTCTTTATGTTTTCAAACATATATTTTTATGGTTTAAATTAAATAGTGTTTGCAATGTTAAACCTATAATTCACTAAACATTTTTATTTGACATTTTACTCGCATGTTTTATTCTCATGTTCATAATTGATTGCTTCCGCTGTGCTTAGAGAGTCTGCATATTTATGATGGCATCTTTTGTTAAACATTAACTTGCATTCTATTTGATACAATAAATTGTGGGTGTTTGTTGACATTGTTTTGGTCAATTTTGGTTAAGTATTTATGTATGGTTTTTCTAAACTTACATATTTTGGTAGGTTTCCTTTATAGGAAATCATTTTTAAATAAAGAATGCAAGGTTATTTATTAAATTCATTAAGAGTTATGATCAAGCTGTGGGACCAAGATAACGATAGTCGTCAAGTGTACTTTGACGGGTTGTTAAAGTTGGTGATGTAGGATCTGATCCAGTAACACAACGTGTTGGAACTTCTATAATTGGGCTGCACGATTTTCTTATGTTTGGGATTAGATCATTCGTTAGGCCTGGAGGAAGCTACAGCTCACACGGTTAATAGCTGTCAAATTCTGGAGGAAGTTGCAGCTCACGTTCCTATACTGTGGAAATTATTTGTTAGCTTTTTAAGTTTATTTTGTTTCCATTTTAATGTTTATTTTTCTTTATTATTTAAGGATTGTTTGTTAGCTGAATAGGCAACTGATTATTATTATTATTTACGTAAGAAATAAAGCCGTGAAGGCATATTTTGTGTTCAGTTCATATTCTGATTTGTTCTTGTTCTAGCCACGATCCGTCTCTACATTAGTTGGCATCAGAGCCTTGGTTGTAGGGAATTTGGCTGCATTGATGTCGTTACCCCGAGTCAATAGGGTGCATTAGTGAGTCTAGTCTACAACCTGACCTATAGCGTAATATTATATGTGATTATTTGTATCGTATTGGTATGTATATTGTTTTTATATACGTGCTTCTCTTTTTTATGTTTTGAATCTGGGAGGAACTCCCATTTCGATTTAAACGTATTCTCCGACTCATGCGAGTTTATCTTTTATAAGAACACCTCGGTTAGTGAAACCGAGGGGGTGTCATTCTTGACTTCTGAAATTCTCGACATTTCTATGTCATCTATTGTGTTTATGAATATTACGTCTGAGTTATATTACGCGAGATGTCAATCTTGACATCTAAATGCTCGGCATCTCAATGTCAGCTATTATGTTTATGTATATGACATTCATGTTTCGTGCCTTTGTGCCTTTGTGCTTTGATTTGCGAACCAAAAAGTGTCATTCTTGACTTTTAAAGATTCTTGATTCTTCAAAGACATTTTTATGTCATCATTACTACTATTCATTACTTTTGATGTTTTTGTCTCTTGTGCTATCCTTAGCACATTGTTTAAGAAGTTGTTTTATAGAAAAATATTTGTAGAAATTCGAGATTGATCACTTGTCCTGAACTTATGTAGTGCTAATAGAATGGAACTATGAATTAGTGAAATATAATGGCGTCTGGCCAACGGAATTATATTACAGTAATTCATAAAGAAATCCCAATATTGTGACATGAGGAATATAAAGAGAGTCAAAGAAAATTTCTACACTACTCATTCAGAAATTCCAATGTTATTACATGCGGAATGAAAATACCCATTATCTTATTTATTGATATGCGAAGAACTCGTTTTAATCAAACTATCTATCTCATGCTCTTTAATAGATTTACAGTCTCTCATGTACCATTAAGGTTGTGAATCGAGGAGCCACGAACTTTGCATTCATTTTTATTAACGGCATACCTCTAATTCCTTGATAATTCATCAACACTTGTTGAATATGGGTTCACCATATTACACTATGGTTAATAAATTATTAGTTCGATACTCACCACCATATCCTTGTTGGGAGGCATGGTGCATATTCTTATGTAACTGGTAGTGATACCCCCGAAATTTCCTAAAGTGTGCATCTTATTATCTATTATTACGCTTTTGGCGTAGATTTTCATATGATTTCCATGACTATATTTGGAAATTCAACAGAGATAATCGACAATCAGTTGTAGGGATTTTATTTGAACCCTCAATCGTCGAACTTATAAACACCTTACTATTTCATTCCTTATGCTGGGATGGTAAATATCTCACGGGTATAATCTTTTGAGGAATAGAACCTACCTACGGGTATCTTCTGATTAATATGATCAAGAAAGTTTTCACACTCGTGCATTTATTAAATAGCAGATTGCTCGGCATCATGTGAGTAATGATGTTGTATCCATCTGAAAATCGTTCACTGTGAATTTAAAACCTATGGTGGGGCACCCCATCTAAAATTTCCCCCGTTTACCTGCAGTCTGTGGCATGAGCCAAATTCATCCTAATTACAACAGAAGACTACTATGAAAAAGAAAGGAATTCAAAAATATTCTGACGTATCTTCTTGGGTCAGAAATGGCTGAAGTTTATATATATTTATACCTTTACTTTGGTACTATGTGATTCTTCACACACTCAATATGATCAAGGGTAGCGTTGATATAATTTTCATTATGCTACCTAAGGTTAGGCATCGCACAATTTGTTGTGCATATATGATAAGTTGTGACCATTGAGTCATGAATCACTTCTTAAAGATCTCATGATACTTCATTTTGACTTGGTGATAAAAGCATTAGCTGCACCGATCAATCATTACTCAGTCCCGTGTGTTCGCGTTGCCTAATCTCGGGTTGGGACTTGCATCTTCTTATTTACAATGTTGTGTTCTGAATATTTATCTTCTCACACAGACTTCCACATAGATAAAATTTGAGATCATCTGTTACATGTCGTAACCCTACCATTCGAACGCTCACTTTGGTGAGTCAACCTTATGCTCTTTGGTACATAAGAGCAGCGAGGTTTTACACGTCACGATAGATCCATTTACGCATGTTAGGTTTTATCATTAAGTGATTATTTATTAATGGTACTAACATTGGCAATTGACGTCATGTCTCTTATTCATTGAAGAAATTAATATCGTCCGGACAATAATCTCGGATTTAATGAGGATTTAACAAGTTAATTTTTCAATGACCATTACATTGTCAAAATCCACGGCATTAGCGTGCCTTCGTAATTGTCTATGTGCATGACATATTATTCACATCCAGAACACCACTAAACCTTTACAACCGTCTAAATCCAGAGATTCATGTGTATGTGTGATAAAGGCACTTACTGCCACGTCATGCAGAGTCCTCGAATATCCACTAACACTTAAACCATTCAAAATTGTTAAGTTACCCAAGGACCACATTTGCCACACCTGTTGGAACGATGCTCTTTCTTACGTAACTCTAAGTTTTGACTTATTCTAAGAGATTCTCATTTGGTGATATTAACAATATCAGTCTTCCGACTTTAATATTAGTCATAACCTGTTTGACATTTTGCAAAGTCATGAAGTGATTCACTTCTCATCCTCATGCACTATCCTTCATACCTCACTTGTTAGTAACAGATTCGCACGTGAACAGTTTTGGCCCGAGGACTTATGTCCTCATAATAGTCAAAACCACATTTAATTCGTTGGTTTTCATTACCTTGTGACATTGTTGATCAAATGTCACCCGATGATTCAAATATCTTTCACTCGATCTTTCTTTAATTTAACCTACGAAATACGAATACTTTGTTTATCAAAATTTTCTACACAACATTTCATTTTGCGGTCCTCTCGAGATTTATGGATAAAAAGAATTCCCAAAATTTTCTGTCATTTATGCAAAAAAAAATTTTAGATTATATATATATATATATATATATATATATATATATATATATATATATATATATATATATATATGTAAAGGTAAATTTATTTATATGATCATATATATATATATATATATATATATATATATATATATATATATATATATATATATATATTATCACACCCCTAGTTAGGGCCTGGGCGAAATGTGACTTAATATCAAACAACCAACATATTATAATAAACGAGAACAATACTAAATGATAAAATCAAACTTTATTGAGAGTACGCAGCGGAAAATGGTATGTCGTTACAAAGGAATAAAGTAAATGTTTAAATGCAATCGTAATAAATGCGATATCTCTTGATCCTATGTCCAAGTAGCATCACATAAGCAGTAGATAAGAAAGCTTGAATCAAACAGCACCTGAGACAAAACATGCTAAAGTGTCAACCAAAAAGGTTGAGTGAAGTTCATAGGTTTAACAAATATGTTTGACCATTGTTTTAGACCACAAGATTTAGTTTGTAAAGTTGATCTCCCGCAGGATCAAAAAGTTTTGCCAATGCGTGATATTTAGACTAAACGTTCAAGTTTGCCCCAAGACAAGTTATCGTTTATACTTGTCGGTTTAATTTCATTATTAAGTAATACAAAGACTTAGTCAAATGTATCGGGGACGTTACTCCCGATAGGCCTACCCCCAATAATTAAGCATGCAAGCAGCAATTAAAAATATCACTGTAGGGACTTACTCGGACATAGCCGGGAATAGCATAGTTTTAACAGATGGTACTTGTGTCTAAATTGTAAACTGTAAAAACAGCATGTGTCTCACCCCAAGAAAAGTAAAAGTAAATAAGTTGCGCAATAGTAAGTGGGGCTATGAATTCACCTTAGTAAGTAGAGAGAGAGCTAGTTATTCCTCGGAATAGAAAGTTGGATGAACGAGCAGAAAGTCAACCTATTGACATTTAAGAGTAGTAAGTGTTTTTGCCCATGTTTAAATAAATGTTTAAGTATGATAGTATTTTAAGTATAGTTCGTTTTACTAAGTTTCCATTCCTAGTAATTTCTATTTTTAGAAAGTTTCTACTTTTAGTAGGGTTCTTACTTTATTAAGTTTCTATAATTTAGAAAGTTTCTACTTTTAATAGTGTTTTCCATTTTAGGACACTTGCCGTATTAGATAAGCTTCTAATCACCCCGTTCTCTTTAAATGGCCATTTTAGGTCTAGGGGCTTGAGCTATAGGACCCTTTAAATCGAAAATCCAAACCCTTCCACCTAGAGTTTCGTAGAAACCATTCGTCAAGAAAGTTCGAAGATCTATACATATCTAATACATATCCCAAAATGTTTTTATGTGCTACAATATAAGTAGTAGGTTATAGGTGCTAGTAATAGTAATAATGAATACATGTTTATTAATAGTATAAGTAGTATTAGAGTTTCATTAATTAGGGTTAGTTAGTTAAAGTAGTAATTAATAACTAGGGTTTAGTAATTAATGTCCTAGGGTTTAATAAATTAGGGTTTAGTAAATTAGGCTTTTATTTAATGTAGTAATGATTAGGTAATGATTAGGGTTTTAATAATTAAAGTGGTATTAAATAATTAGGGTTATGTTTAATGAATTAGGGTATAATAATTAATTAGGTTTAGGGTTTAAGTAATTAGGGTTTAGTATATATATATGTATATTTTCGTGTATATATATGTATATAAAAAAATATAATTTTTTCATGTATATATGTATATGTGTCGATATGTATATATATATATATATATATATATATATATATATATATATATATATATATATATATATATATATATATATATATATATGCAGGTTTATTTTGTTTCCTTAATTAACCATAACAAATCTTCCATGTAATAACCTAGGGTTTTAAGATCAAAGTTTCCTTCCCCTTTTTTTTTTCTTCTAGTCGACATGTATACATACATACATACATATACATACACACACACACATATATATATATATATATATATATATATATATATATATATATATATATATATATATATATATATATATATATATATATATATATATATATATATATATATATATATATATTTTACGAGTTGTAATCACTTGCATCCATAAATTTGCTTGAAAACAAAGGGACCAATGAGAACGCGACATGTGGCGCGAAAATCACATGTGATTGAAAAAAAAAATTCGAAAATTTTTTTTGAAAATTTTTTTTTTTGAAAATTTTTTTTTTTGAAAATTTTTGTTTTCGAATTTTTTTTCCGGAATTTTTTTTTCGAATTTTTTAAAAAAAAATCATATGTGATTATGCATGTCAATCACATGTGATTGTAAACCCAATCACATGTGATTATGCATGGCAAATCCAATCACACGTGATTGTACAATTCAATCACATGTGATTGTGCAGGTAAATCACATGTGATTGTAAAAAAAATTAAAATTAAAAAAAAAAAATTTTAAATTTCGAAAAAAAATTCAAAATTTTTTTTTTCAAAAAAAGATTTTTGAATTTTTTTTTTCAATCACATGTGATTTTCGCGACACATGTCGCGCTGTCATTGGTCCCTTGAATCTCAACTTAATTTATGGACTCAAATGAATATTCCTCATATTTTTACATGTATAGATCTAGGTGTTTATGTATTTACTTATGTATAACAAGTTTATAATATGAATATCAATTAACAAAGATCAAAGTTTATGTAAATAGTTTAGGGTTTATGTTATACCTTTGAAGATTCGAAGATAACTAACGAAGAAAAGAAGAACACGATGAAGATTGAAGATTAAAGCCTTGAGAAACTTGAAGAACTTCTTGAAGATCCTTGAAGAACATGAAGAACAACTCGAAGATCACTTCGAAATCCCTTGAAGGTGGTGGTGGATTTCGATGGTGATGATGGTGATATTTTCTGTCATGACCGGGAAAATTTCGACTAATTTAAACCAAACTCACGATATGATTTCATAATTCTGACATGATAAGCAAAGTCCGTTATGTTGCGTCTCAAAAATTTTGAACTATTTTTCGTACATCATTTGACTTCGACCATTTACGACGATTCACGAACAATTAATTATAAATAGATATGTGTGTATATATATATAAATGGTAATTCAAAATATAATTTGAAATATTATATTATTTAGTTATTAGAATTAATATTGTAAAATAAATAATATATGATATAATAAAATTTATTATTAAAATGAATCTATTTTAAAATTTTGAATTTTTTTAAAGATGACTTTTATCTTTAAACTGTTTAGCAAGGAGCACGATTTAATAATCCGTGAATTGATAACAGGACAAACCCTCAGCTGCTACCCTATTCTAGATATTTGTTGATTTAATTTACTGTTTAAAATTTATAATTAAGATTATTGAGTTTCTATGTATTTTTATCTTACTCATGCTCAATCATCAATTTAACAACTAGCACTAACTACTTCTCCTGTTTCCTTTATGCTCTATACAACATGAACACTTATTCAAAACCATAATCTATTTTCAACCATTTAAAAAGAACTCATACTTTTAAACTTTTAGTTACTACCGGCCACTATGAATTGTATACATTATAACCAAATTTTTCAATGGTGGGGACATGGTTATTATTAAAACATCACTCTTATATATATATATATCGATATATAAGGTACAGTTACATATGCAAATCAATAATTAATCGAAATCTGTTACACATTCTTATCTAACTTTCCATCTTTTTCTTTCCCGTGAATTATTGTCGATCATTTTTCATTATAAAACAAGTGACTAACTTATGAGACAAAAATCATTCAATAACCCTCTAGCATATTAAAATATACATATGAATTATTACATAAAGTTACTGATTATTACTTATCAATATCATATCAATATATCTAGTCTATATATCTATATATATCTATATATATCTATATATACACATACTTAGGGATAAACCACCATATGTGAAATGTCCCGTTCATATTGATTATAAACGTTCTATATTAATTGATTTCGTTGCGAGGTTTTGACCTCTATATGAGACGTTTTTCAAAGACTGCATTCATTTTTAAAACAACCATAACCTTTATTTTATCAATAAATGTTTTAAAAACATAACGTAGATTATCAAATATTGATAATCTAAAATATACTGTTTACACACGACCATTACATAATGGTTTACAATAGAAATATATTACATCGACGTATGTTTCTTGAATGCAGTTTTTACACAATATCATACAAACATGGACTCCAAATCTTGCCCTTATTTTAGTATGCAACAGCGGAAGCTCTTAATATTCACTTGAGAATAAACATGCTTTAAACGTCAACAAAAATGTTGGTGAGTTATAGGTTTAACCTATATATATCAAATTGTAAAAATAGACCACAAGATTTCATATTTCAATACACATCCCATACATAGAGATAAAAATCATTCATATGGGGAACACCTGGTAACCGACATTAACAAGATGCATATAAGAATATCCTCTATCATTCCGAGAAATCCTTCGGACATGATAAAAACGAATTCGAAGTACTAAAGCATCCGGTACTTTGGATGGGGTTCGTTAGGCCCAATAGATCTATCTTTAGGATTTGCGTCATTACTAATTCTTAGGTTACCAAGCAAAAGGGGCATATTCAGCTTCGATCATTCACCCATATAATGTAGTTTCAATTACTTGTGTCTTTTCGTAAAACATTTATAAAACTGCATGTATTCTCATCCCAAAATATTAGATTTTAAAAGTGGGACTATTACTCACTTTCACAGATTTTTACTTCGTCGGGAAGTAGGACTTGGCCACTGGTCGATTCACGAACCTATAAAAAATATGTACACATATATCAAAGTATGTTCAAAATATATTTACAACATTTTTAACACATTTTAATGTTTTAAGTTTATTAAGTCAGCTGTCCTCGTTAGTAATCTACAACTAGTTGTCCACAAATAGATGTGCAGAAATAAATTGATATATATTATCTTGAATCAATCCACGACCCAGTATATACACGTCTCAGGCTAGATCACAACTCAAAGTATATATATTTTTGGAATCAACCTCAACCCTGTATAGCTAACTCCAACATTACTGCATATAGAGTGTCTATGGTTGTTCCAAATAATATATATACATGGGTCGATATGATATGTCAAAACATTTGCATACGTGTCTATGGTATCCCAAGATTACATAATATATTAGAATACATGTATAATACAATATGAGTTAGCTAGGATATGATTAATATAGATTTGTTACCAATTTTCATGTAGCTACAACAAGCAAAATTATCCAATCTTATTTTACCCATAACTTCTTCGTTTTAAATCCGTTTTGAGTGTTTCAAGTTGCTATGGTTTCATATTGAACTTAAGTTTATGAATCTAAACATAAAAAGTATAAGTTTATAGTCGGAAATAGAGGTTTCAAGTTATTTTTGTAAAGGTAGTCATTTTAGTCGAAAGAACGACGTCTAGATGACCATTTTGGAAAACATACTTCCACTTTGAGTTTAACCATGATTTTTGGATATAGTTTCATGTTCATAAGAAAAATCATTTTCCCAAAAGAACAACTTTTAAATCAAAGTTTATCATACTTTTTAATTATCCAAACCAAAACAGCCCCCGGTTTCACTACGACGGCGTATATCTGATTTTATGGTGTTCATCGTGTTTCCAGGTTTTAAATCATTAAGTTAGCATATCATATAGATATATAACATGTGTTTAGTTGATTTTAAAAGTCAATTTAGAAGGATTAACTTTTGTTTGCGAACAAGTTTAGAATTAACTAAACTATGTTCTAGTGATTACAAGTTTAAACCTTCGAATAAGATATCTTTATATGTATGAATTGAATGATGTTATGAACATCATTACTACCTCAAGTTTTCTGGATAAAACTACTTGAAATGAGAAAAATGGATCTAGCTTCAAAGGATCCTTGGATGGCTTGAAAGTTCTTGAAGCAGAATCATGACACAAAAACAGTTCAAGTAAGATTTTCACCCTAAATAAGATTGTTTTAGTTGTAGAAATTGATTCAAAGTTTGAATATGAATATTACCTTGAATTAGAAAGATAACCTATAGTAAATAACAAAGGTTCCTTAATCTTCGATGATTACTTGGAATGGATTAGAAAGCTTGGAAGTAAACTTGCAAACTTGGTAGTATTCTTTATTTTTATGAAACTCTACTTATGGAATTTATGAAGAACACTTAGAACTTGAAGATGGAACTTGAGAGAGATCAATTAGATGAAGAAAATTGAAGAATGAAAGTGTTTGTAGGTGTTTTTGGTCGTAGTTATATGGATTAGATATAAAGGATATGTAATTTTGTTTTCATGTAAATAAGTCATGAATGATTACTAATATTTTTGTAATTTTATGAGATATTTCATGCTAGTTGCCAAATGATGGTTCCCACATGTGTTAGGTGACTCACATGGACTGCTAATAGCTGATCATTGGAGTGTATATACCAATAGTACATACATCTAAAAGCTGTGTATTGTACGAGTACGAATACGGGTGCATACGAGTAGAATTGTTGATGAAACTGAACGAGGATGTAATTGTAAGCATTTTTGTTAAGTAGATGTACTTTGATATGTGTCTTGAAGTCTTTCAAAAATGTAAGAATACATATCAAAACACAACATGTATATACATTCTAATGGAGTCGTTAAGTCTTCGTTAGTCGTTACATGTAAGTGTTGTTTTGAAACCTTTAAGTTAACGATCTCAATTAATGTTGTTAACCCAATGTTTATTATATCAAATGAGATGTTAAATTATTATATTATCATGATATTATAATGTATGAATATCTCTTAATACGATATATATACATTAAAATATCGTTACAACGATAATCGTTACATAGAAGTCTCGTTTCGTAATTCTTGAGTTAGTAGTCTTGTTTTTACATATGTAGTTCATTGTTAACACACTTAATGATATGTTTAAATATAATTTTATCATGTTAAATATAGTGTATCAATATCTTAATATGATACATATGTATTTAGTAGACGTTATCATAACGATAATCGTTATATATATCATTTCGAGTTTCTTAACTTAGTAATCTCATTTCTTATGTATATCACACATTGTTAATATATTTAGTGAGATACTTACTCATCATAATCTTATGTCAACCATATATATATGTCTATATATACCACAACATGTAGTTTTTAGAATTTTGTAACGTTCGTGAATCGCCGGTCAACTTGGGTGATCAATTGTCTATATGAAACTTATTTCATTTAATCAAGTCTTAATAAGTTTGATTGCTTAACACGTTGGAAATATTTAGTCATGTAAATATCAATCTCAATTAATATATATAAAAATAGAAAAGTTCGGGTCACTACAGTACCTACCCGTTAAATAAATTTCGTCCCGAAATTTTAAGCTGTTGAAGGTGTTGACGAATCTGATCTTCACGCTCCCAGGTGAACTCGGGTCCTTTACGAGCATTCCATCAAACCTTAACAATCGGTATCTTGTTTTGCTTAAGTCTCTTAACCTCACGATCCATTATTTCGACGGGTTCTTCAATGAATTGAAGTTTTTCATTGATTTGGATTTCATCCAACGGAATAGTGAGATCTTCTTTAGTAAAACATTTCTTCAAATTCGAGACGTGGAAAGTGTTATGTACAGCTGCGAGTTGTTGAGGTAGCTCCAGTTGATAAGCTACTGGTCCTACACGATCTATAATCTTGAATGGTCCAATGTACCTTGGATTTAGTTTCCCCCGTTTACCAAATCGAACAACGCCTTTCCAAGGTGAAACCTTAAGCATGACCATTTCTCCAATTTCAAACTCTATATCTTTTCTTTTACTGTCCGCGTAGCTCTTTTGTCGACTCTGGGCGGTTTTCAATCGTTATTGAATTTGGATGATTTTCTCGGTAGTTTCTTGTATTATCTCCGGACCCGTAATCTGTCTATCCCCCACTTCACTCCAATAAATTGGAGACCTGCACTTTCTACCATAAAGTGCTTCAAACGGCGCCATCTCAATGCTTGAATGATAGCTGTTATTGTAGGAAAATTCTGCTAACGGTAAATGTCGATCCCAACTGTTTCTGAAATCAATAACACATGCTCGTAGCATGTCTTCAAGCGTTTGTATCGTCCTTTTGTTCTGCCCATCAGTTTGTGGATGATAGGCAGTACTCATGTCTAGACGAGTTCCTAATGCTTGCTGTAATGTCTGCCAGAATCTTGAAATAAATCTACCATACCTATCAGAGATAATAGAGATTGGTATTCCATGTCTGGAGATGACTTCCTTCAAATACAGTCATGCTAACTTCTCCATCTTGTCATCTTCTCTTATTGGCAGGAAGTGTACTGATTTGGTGAGACGATCAACTATTACCCAAATAGTATCAAAACCACTTGCAGTCCTTGGCAATTTAGTGATGAAATCCATGGTAATGAAATCCTGTTGGTTTCTGATGCTCTGCTTTGACCTTAAAATACGTCAAACATTCTCCTACGTATTTAGCAACATCGGCTTTCATACCTGGCCACCAAAAATGTTTCTTGAGATCCTTGTACATATTCTCCGTTCCAGGATGTATTGAGTATCTAGTTTTATGAGCTTCACTAAGTACCATTTCTCTCATATCTCCAAATTTTGGTACCCAAATTCTTTCAGCCCTATACCGGGTTCTGTCTTCCCGAATATTAAGATGATTCTCTGATCCTTTGGGTATTTCATCCTTTAAGTTTCCCTCTTTTAAAACTCCTTGTTATGCCTCCTTTATTTGAGTAGTAAGGTTAGTGTGAATCATTATATTCATAGCTTTTACCCGTATAGGTTCTCTGTCCTTTCTACTCAAAGCGTTGGCTACCACATTCGCCTTCCCCGGGTGGTATCGAATCTCAAAATCATAATCATTCAACAGTTCAATCCACCTGCGTTGTCTCATATTCAGTTGCTTCTGATTAAATATATGTTGGAGAATTTTGTGGTCGGTATATATAATACTTTTGACCCCATATAAATAATGCTTCCAAGTCTTTAATGCAAAAACAACAGCACCCAATTCCAAATCGTGAGTTGTATAATTTTGCTCATGAATCTTCAATTGTCTAGACGCATAAGAAATCACCTTCGTTCGTTGCATTAATACACAACCGAGACCTTGCTTTGATGCGTCACAATAAATCACAAAATCATCATTCCCTTCAGGCAATGACAATATAGGTGCCGTAGTTAGCTTTTTCTTCAATAACTGAAACGCCTTCTCTTGTTCATCCTTCCATTCAAATTTCTTTCCTTTATGCGTTAATGCAGTCAAGGGTTTTGCTATTTTGGAGAAATCTTGGATGAATATTCTGTAGTAACCAGCCAATCCTAAAAATTGACGTATATGCTTCGGAGTTTTTGGGGTTTCCCACTTTTCAACGGTTTCGATCTTTGCCGGCTCCACCTGGATACCTTCTTTGTTCACTATGTGACAGAGGAATTGAACTTCTTCCAACCAAAATGCACACTTTGAAAACTTAGCGTACAGTTCTAGCACTTTTCTCAAATGTTCTTCGTGCTCTTGATCATTCTTTGAGTAAATAAGTATGTCATCGATGAAAACAATGACAAACTTTTCAAGATATGGCCCACACACTCAGTTCATAAGGTCCATGAACACAGCTGGTGCGTTAGTCAATCCGAACGGCATAACCATAAACTCGTAATGACCGTAATGCGTCCTAAAAGCAGTCTTTGGAATATCATCTTCCTTCACCCGCATTTGATGATATCTAGAACGTAAATCGATCTTCGAATAAAAAGACGAGCCTTGTAGTTGATCAAATAAGTCATCGATTCTCGGTAGTGGGTAGCGGTTCTTGATGGTAAGTTTGTTCAACTCTCGGTAGTCGATACACAACCTGAATGTACCATCTTTCTTCTTGACAAACAAAACAGGAGCTCCCAATGGTGATGTGCTTGGTTGTATGAAACCACGCTTTAAAAGTTCCTGTAACTGACTTTGTAATTCTTTCATTTCACTGGGTGCGAGTCTCTATGGAGCACGAGCTATTGGTGCAGCTCCTGGTACAAGGTCTTTTTGAAATTCAACGGATCGATGTGGGGGTAATCCCGGTAATTCTTTCGAAAATACATCGGAAAATTCTTTTGCGACGGGAACATCACTGATGTTCTTTTCTTCAGGTTTAACTTCCTCGATGTGTGCTAGAATGACGTAACAACCTTTTTTTATTAGTTTTTGCGCCTTCAAACTACTAATAAGATTTAATTTCACGTTGTTCTTTTCTCCGTACACCATTAAAGGTTTTCCTTTTTCACGCATAATGCGAATCGCATTTTTGTAACAAACGACCTCTGCTCTCACCTTTTTCAACCAGTCCATGCCAATTATTACATCAAAACTCCCTAACTCGACTGGTATTAAATCAATTTTAAACGTTTCATCCCCCAGTTTAATTTCTCTCTCCCGACATATATTATCTGCTGAAATTAATTTACCGTTTGCTAATTCGAGTAAAAATTTACTATCCAAAGGCGTCAATGGGCAACTTAATTTAGCACAAAATTCTCTACTCATATAGCTTCTATCCGCACCCGAATCAAATAAAACATAATCAGATTTATCATCAATAAGAAACGTACCCGTAACAAGCTCCGGGTCTTCCGGTGCTTCTGCTGCATTAATATTGAAAACTCTTCCACGGCCTTGTCTATTCATGTTCTCCTAGTTCGGGAAATTTCTAATAATGTGGCTGGGTTTTCCACATTTATAACAAACTACATTGGCATAACTTGCTCCGACACTACTTGCTCCGCCATTACTCTTTCCGACACCATTTGTTCCTTTCGTTCTCACACTTCGCCGCGCTATGATCATTTCTTTTACACTTGTTGCAAAATTTGGTGCAGAACCTCGAGTGATACTTTTCACACCTTTGGCATAGCTGCTTCTGATTGTTGTTGTTGTTGTTGTTGCGGTTGTTATGGTTGTTGGGATGATTATTGTAGTTGTTGTTGTTGTTGTTGTTGTGCCGTTTGTTGTAGTTGCGATTGATGTTGCGATTGTTGGGATAGTTGTTGTTGTTTTGGTGACTCTTATCACCGTTTTCCTCCCACTTTCTTTTGACTAACTTCACGTTGGCCTCTTCGGCCGCCTGTTCTTTAATTCTTCCCTCAATCTGGTTCACTAGTTTGTGAGCCATTCTACATGCCTTTTGTATGGAGGCACGCTCGTGTGAACTTATATCTTCTTGAATTCTCTCCGGTAACCCTTTCACAAATGCGTTGATCTTCTCTTCCTCATCTTCAAACGCTCTCGGACACAATAGGCACAATTCTGTGAATCGTCTTTCGTACCAAGTAATATCGAATCCCTGTGTTCGTAACCCTCTAAGTTCTGACTTGAGCTTATTGACCTCGGTTCTGGGACAGTACTTTTCGTTCATCAAGTGCTTGAATGCTGACCACGGTAGCGCGTAAGCAGCATCTTGACCCACTTCCTCTAGATAGGTATTCCACCATGTTAACGCAATACCTGTGAAGGTATGCATAGCGTACTTCACTTTGTCTCCTTCAGCACACTTACTTATCGCAAACACCGATTCAACTTTCTCGGTCCACCATTTCAATCCGATTGGTCCTTCGGTCCCATCAAATTCTGAAGGTTTGCAGGTAGTGAATTCCTTGTAGGAGCATCTTACACGATTTCTTGCGCCGTTAGCTGTATTGCGAGATTCAGATTTATTGTTGGTATGTAGCGCGGCCTGTACTGCGGCTATGTTTGAAGCAAGAAAGGCACGAAATTCCTCTTCGTTCATATTCAAGGTGTGTCGAGTAGTCGGTGCCATTTCCTTCAAAATAGTCAAATTAAACAATTTAATCATACAGAATATTAAGAGTAGTCAATAGTATCTCGTAGCATAATATGAACTCGTTTATAAAAGCTTTTTCTTCATATTAGTATTTTATAAGTTTAAATTCGGGTAATACCTACCCGTTAAGTTCATACTTAGTAGCTAATATACAATTCAACTACTACAATTCCATATGAAAAACTGATTATAATAATATATCACATACAAATATTCTTCAAACTTACAACTTCGCTATATTACATATAACATGAAATATAGTACACTATGATACAGGACAGTTTTGAAGATAAATCTAGTTAATATGCAAGTTGTTTAGCAAAGGAAATAAAGACACATAATTCATAAGTCCAGAAACAAGTCATGCATTCTGGTTTTACTAAGACGACTTCCCATCCTTGATCTTGTGAAAAATAACCGTTATGACCATTGGCTAGGAAGCATGTTGTAATGTCATCAAAAGGACGAGGGTTTCGTAATGTCCAACAGCCCCGTAACAGTCTAAAAACTTTGTTTCTCACCCCAACTACTGAATCCGTCACTTGTGGGAAGGTTTTATTTAAAAGTTGCAATCCGATGTTCTTTTTCTCACTTTGGTAAGAAGCGAACATCACTAACCCGTAGGCATAACATGCTTCTTTATGTTGCATGTTAGAAGCACTTTCTAATTCACGAAATCCTATGTTGGGATATGTTGAGTCAAAATAGGTTCTTAACCCGTAGCGTAAAATTGCATTTGGGTTCCCCGCATTTAACGCTTTAAAGAAAACACGGCGTAACTTACGGTCTCCCAAATGTGATATACCTCACCTATCAAAGGAACGCCTTTTATAAACTAAAGCATTTCTGGAAAGTCTTTCAAATGTTTGACAAGTTAATTTTGCCATAACTAAATGTGCTAATGAATTCTGACCGACTCTAGACAAGATTTCCTTAATCATATCCTCTGGTAGGTCTTCTAAAATATTCGGTTGTCTACCCTTAACGTCCATTTTGTTTTTATACTGTAAAATAGACAAGGATTAGATTAGTAAAAGATAATTACAAACAATACAAGCAATTTTTACATAGAACATAAAAGTACAAGCACACTACAATACATATAATACACAACATGATTACAACCCTCTAATCTGAATCACTGGTTTCTTCTTCTTCGGACTTGGTTCTTTTTCCTAATCTTCTAGGGATATATGATGTTCCTCTAATACGAGTCGTCATTTTTCACATTGGTTTAGAAAAACCTGGTGGTTTAGAGGTTCCCGGGTCATTGTTACATTTTAGGAAATACGGATGTTGTCGATACATATAAAGTTCATCGGGGTTGGAATCGGGTTTCTCTATTTTTATACCTTTTCCCTTATTATTTTCTTTCGCTTTATTAAATTGGGTCGAGGTAATTTCTATAACATCATCGGAATCCTCATCGGGATCCGATTCATCGAAAAATTGGTAATCTTCCCAATATTTTGCTTCCTCGGCGGAAACACCATTGACCATTATTAACTTTGGTCCATTGGTTGATGATTTTATTTTATTTAATCGATTTACTATAGGTATCAATATTTCTTCCTCCGGAACCTCTTCTTCTTCTGGTTCCTCCTCTTTCGATTCATCCTCTTCTGTTTCCTCTTCTTCCGGTTCCTCCTCTTCCGGTTCCTCCTCTTCCGGTTCCTCTTCGGAAATTTGTGAATCTTCCCAAAATATATTCGACTCTTCATTATTATTAGGTGAATCAATGGGATTTGTACTAGAGGTAGACATCTATCACACAATATCAAACACGTTAAGAGATTAATATATCACATAATATTTACATGTTAATAATATATAGTTTCCAACAAAAAAAATGTTAAGCAATCGTTTTTGAAGAAAAACATGGTCGAAGTCCAGACTCACTAATGCATCCTAACAAACTCGGTAAGACACACTAATGCAATTTTCTGGTTCTCTAAGACCAACGCTCGGATACTAACTGAAATGTCCCGTTCATATTGATTATAAACGTTCCATATTAATTGATTTCGTTGCGAGGTTTTGACCTCTATATGAGATGTTTTTCAAAGACTGCATTCATTTTTAAAATAACCATAACCTTTATTTTATCAATAAAGGTTTTAAAAACATTACGTAGATTATCAAATAATGATAATCTAAAATATACTGTTTACACACGACCATTACATAAGGGTTTACAATAGAAATATATTACATCGACGTATGTTTCTTGAATGCAGTTTTTACACAATATCATACAAACATGGACTCCAAATCTTGTCCTTATTTTAGTATGCAACAGCGGAAGCTCTTAATATTCACTTGAGAATAAACATGCTTTAAACGTCAACAAAAATGTTGGTGAGTTATAGGTTTAACCTATATATATCAAATCGTAACAATAGACCACAAGATTTCATATTTCAATACACATCCCATACATAGAGATAAAAATCATTCATATGGGGAACACCTGGTAACCGACATTAACAAGATGCATATAAGAATATCCTCTATCATTTTGGGAAATCCTTCGGACATGATAAAAACGAATTCGAAGTACTAAAGCATCCGGTACTTTGGATGGGGTTCGTTAGGCCCAATAGATCTATCTTCAGGATTCGCATCAATTAGTAGATCGGTTTACTAATTCTTAGGTTACCAAGCAAAATGGGCATATTCGGCTTCGATCATTCACCCATATAATGTAGTTTCAATTACTTGTGTCTATTTCGTAAAACATTTATAAAACTACATGTATTCTCATGCCAAAATATTAGATTTTAAAAGTGGGACTATAACTCACTTTCACAGATTTTTACTTCGTCGGGAAGTAAGACTTGGCCACTGGTCGATTCACGAACCTATAACAAATATGTACATATATATATCAAAGTACTTTCAAAATATATTTACAACATTTTTAATACGTTTTAATGTTTTAAGTTTATTAAGTCAGCTGTCCTCGTTAGTAACCTACAACTAGTTGTCCACAATTAGATGTACAAAAATAAATTGATATATATTATCTTCAATCAATCCACGACCCAGTATATACACGCCTCAGGCTAGATCATAACTCAAAGTATATATATTTTTGGAATCAACCTCAACCCTGTATAGCTAACTCCGACATTACTGCATATAGAGTGTCTATGGTTGTTCCAAATAATATATATACATGGGTCGATATGATATGTCAAAACATTTGCATACGTGTCTATGGTATCCCAAGATTACATAATATATTAGAATACATGTATAATACAATATGAGTTAGCTAGGATATGATTAATATAGATTTTTTACCAATTTTCACGTAGCTACAACAAGCAAAATTATCCAATCTTGTTTTACCCATAACTTATTCGTTTTAAATCCGTTTTGAGTGTTTCAAGTTGCTATGGTTTCATATTGAACTTAAATTTATGAATATAAACAAAAAAAGTATAAGTTTATAGTCAGAAATGCAGGTTTCAAGTCGTTTTTGTAAAGGTAGTCATTTCAGTCGAAAGAACGACGTCTAGATGACCATTTTGGAAAACATACTTCCACTATGAGTTTAACCATGATTTTTGGATATAGTTTAATGTTCATAAGAAAAATAATTTTCCCAGAAGAACAACTTTTAAATCAAAGTTTATCATAGTTTTTAATTATCCAAACCAAAACAGCCCCCGGTTTTACTACGACGGCGTATATCCGATTTTATGGTGTTCATCGTGTTTCCAGGTTTTAAATCATTAAGTTAGCATATCATATAGATATAGAACATGTGTTTAGTTTATTTTAAAAGTCAAGTTAGAAGGATTAACTTTTGTTTGCGAACAATTTTAGAATTAACTAAACTATGTTCTAGTGATTACAAGTTTAAACCTTCGAATAAGATATCTTTATATGTATGAATCGAATGATGTTATGAACATCATTACTACCTCAAGTTTTCTGGATAAAATTACTAGAAATGATAAAAATGGATCTAGCTTCAAAGGATCCTTGGATGGCTTGAAAGTTCTTGAAGCAGAATCATGACACGAAAACAGTTCAAGTAAGATTTTCACTCGAAAAAAGATTGTTATAGTTGTAGAAATTGAATCAAAGTTTGAATATGAATATTACTTTGAATTATAAAGATAACCTACTATAAATAACAAAGGTTCCTTGATCTTAGATGATTACTTGGAATGGATTAGAAAGCTTGGAAGTAAACTTGCAAAATTGGTAGTATTCTTGATTTTTATGAAACTATACTTATGGAATTTATGAAGAACACTTAGAACTTGAAGATGGAACTTGAGAGAGATCAATTAGATGAAGAAAATTGAAGAATGAAAGTGTTTATAGGTGTTTTTGGTCGTTGGTATATGGATTAGATATAAAGGATATGTAATTTTGTTTTCATGTAAATAAGTCATGAATGATTATTAATATTTTTGTAATTTTATGAGATATTTCATGCTAGTTGCCAAATGATAGTTCCCACATGTGTTAGGTGACTCACATGGGCTGCTAAGAGCTGATCATTAGAGTGTATATACCAATAGTACATACATCTAAAAGCTGTGTATTGTAAGAGTACGAATACGGGTGCATACGAGTAGAATTGTTGATTAAATTGAACGAGGATGTAATTGTAAGCATTTTTGTTAAGTAGAAGTACTTTGATATGTGCCTTGAAGTCTTTCAAAAGTGTAAGAATACATATCAAAACACAACATGTATATACATTCTAATGGAGTCGTTAAGTCTTCGTTAGTCGTTACATGTAAGTGTTGTTTTGAAACCTTTAAGTTAACGATCTCAATTAATGTTGTTAACCTAATATTTATTATATCAAATGAGATGTTAAATTATTATATTATCATGATATTATGATGTATGAATATATCTTAATATGATATATATACATTAAAATATCGTTACAACGATAATCGTTACATATAAGTCTCGTTTCGTAATTCTTGAGTTAGTAGTCTTGTTTTTACATATGTAGTTCATTGTTAACACACTTAATGCTATGTTTAAATATCATTTTACATTTTTTAAATATAGTGTATCAATATCTTAATATGATACATATGTATTTAGTAGACGTTATCATAACGATAATCGTTATATATATCATTTCGAGTTTCTTAACTTAGTAATCTCATTTCTTATGTATATCACACATTGTTAATATATTTAATGAGATACTTACTCATCATAATCTTATGTCAACCATATATATATGTCTATATATACCACTACATGTAGTTTTTACAATTTTATAACGTTCGTGAATCGCCGGTCAACTTGGGTGATCAATTGTCTATATGAAACTTATTTCATTTAATCAAGTCTTAACAAGTATGATTGCTTAACACGTTGGAAAAATTTAGTCATGTAAATATCAATCTCAATTAATATATATAAACATGGAAAAGTTCGGGTCACTACAATATGTGTTTCTGCTTCGATCAAGAACCCAACACCACCATGAGTATCATCCTCCCTCCATCCCCACCATAATCCATCGCCAACACCACTGAGAACCACCTTGTGTTAGCTTATGATTATTCGATCACCACCTCCATCCACGTGAAAACCCCCAAGAATTACAATCACTTTATTCCCTCTCTCTCTTCTCTCCCTCCTTTTTCTATCGTGAATATTTCACCACCAACACTCACGTAAAATCCTTACTGCTACGATTGATCGTCTATTTGTCCCCACCCTCAACACCTCACGACCACCCTGACCATTGCATAACTACTACCGTATTTTTATTTCTCATATCAAGACCACCATGAAGTGCAACCACTATTGTGGCTATAAAAAGTTTTTATTTTCTGTTTTTATTCAGACCAAAAACCACCATCATACATCAACACGAACCCACTCTTATTCCTTTTTATCCATTTTCTGCTTGATCGCTAGTGGTTACTGTTACTTACATTTTTTGTTTTCTTGAATCACGAACATCAAACCAAAACTGCTGCAGCTGCAGTTACATACTTATTCCAAGCAAACCAACCTCGGACATCACTATTCGAAGCTCTGGTACAGCTGCAACTTGTCGGTTGTTTTACTGTACAAACATTCACGAAACCCATCAAGAACCACGGTACATGTTCTTGTTTCTTTGATGATACAGCAAATAATGATGATCGATGTTAAAAACGGTAGGTTGTTATATTATGAATCATGAAAGGGAAAGATGAGCTGTAAAGTTGAAGATGATGTATCATTTGTGATGACCCGGATTTTTCCGACTACTTAATTATACTATTTATATGATTTAATAATTTTGACATGATAAGCAATGAATTTTAATAAGTATTGAACCTCCGGAAAGAATTTTATATAAGCAGTTGACCACCATTTTATTCCTACGATTCACGAACATCATGACGTGTATTAATTATATATATGTGTATATATACATATATTTAACTTGAAAATATGATAATTAAATATCTCATTAAGTATATTAACAAAGTATTATATATATATTTTCATACTACTAATTTAAAGAGTTTTTGAACAATATATATGTTACTATTTAAACGACGTAATTAACTTAAATTCAAATGTATTTACATACAATGTATTACGAGTGTAAATACATCCTTACAAGTATTGAATAAACTTTATAATACACCAATACATATAAAGGATAGCTATACTCGAATTTTCGTTCAATTTCCTCAAGAATTCTACTCGCATTCATACGGTATTTTTTTACCCGTATTATACACAGCTTCTAGAAGTATTTACTATTGGTATATACCAATAGAAATTTGAAAATTATTTGTGTAATATGTCATCCATGACCTAATCAATTTAATATGTCATCCATGACTTAATACATTTTAACTTATCTTAGATATTTTTACTAAAAAACAAATTTTCAAGCCTATAAATAAACACCATTTCTAACTCATCTTTACACACACTTGCAAGAACTCTCTCAAGTTTTGTTCTACTACTTCTTTCCAGCAACTTTACATTCTAAACTTGAGGTAAAAACTCTACTTCAACTCTGTAGCGACCCCGACAAATCGTCAAGTGACGGCGTCGTCTACGTAGGTCCCATTACATGGTCATAAGTCTTTAAGACAACGTTTGACCAAAATATGTCGCCTTCATTTCTAAAGTAAAGATTTTTCCCAAGTTTACAAGAATTGTTCATCCAAAAGTTAAGTTACAAAGTTATTAGTACAAATGAAATCTAGGCGACACGGTTTCAAATAAAGTCAAAAGACGCTTCATGAAATGCATGTATACTCGACATCCAATGCAAGTATCAAATAATGAGCGGAAGCATGTTTCACATATCGTGCAGACCTGAGAAAAACATAGAAAATCTGTCAACGAAAACGTTGGTGAAATCATAGGTTTAAATAAGTAAGTGAGTAAAAGTAAGTCGAACCACAAGGTTTGCAACATTGATAAAGTAGTAGTACATTCTAAAAGTTAATATTCACGAGCACCCAATTATCAAGGCTTAACGTTCCGTCCGTTGATACCCCATTCATAGTGCTAGAACAACACTGTTTCTCGAAAATATATTTCATCTGTAGACGGTAGCGAACCGTCCTAGATGCGGGTTTGTCAAACCCATATGGCCATACAACATAAGTTCACGCCTACACTTACACACTGCAAATGTAACTAATGATAATCGAATTGAGGATTTTTGTTCTAAACTCGTATGTAGAATGTTTGTTTTCCTGTACTTGTGTTCACTTAGTTTAAAAGAATCGTTTATGTTTTCTCATCCCAAATATAAGTTCAAAAAGAGTAAAAGTGGGACTATGATCTCACCTTGAGTGCAAGAGTTAATAAAGTACTTCAACAAGTAAACGCGTGCAAAGACAAAGCTAGTCTTGACCTAAACATATAGGTTGTATCAATAACGGTAAACACGATAGGTCAAAGGTGTTCAATTAGTCCTATGGCTCGTTATGACTCGATTATGTAGCATGTGATTCAAATAGTCAAGTTTCATGCAAGATATAAGTATAGAATCATGTTAGAAAGATTGCATAATCATTTGGTTAAGTTTGACAAAAAGTCAAATTTGGTCGGTCAAAGTCAACGAAAAAGTCAACACGTCCGGGTCGGGTCCCGAATTATTTTTCTGAGTTTTTTATTCATGTATAAGCATGTTAGAACAAGTCTCATGTGAATCGAAGGTGCGTAGCATAGCAAACATTTTCCAAAAATGGACAAAGTTGGACAGCCTACTTTGGCGCGCCGCGCGAGTATATGGCGCGCCGCGCCATTACCTATGTAGAGAAATCTGGCAGTTTTTATGATTTATGCACGAACCTAACTTCAAACAATCACCATTTATGACCCGCAAACAACCAAAACATGTATCTTATATCATCGGAAAGGTATTTTGACAAGGAACACAACTAACTACTTTTCATCAAGCGAAAACATCATTTACAATAACCGATTTCTAGCCAAGTGGTCATTCAAGGTCCATTTTCAACGTTTCAAGTTCTTGAAATGCATTACATGATTCGGGAATCCAATCCACACATATGATATTCCGTTTCGAAGGTAATTACTCATGCAATACAACTAAACACTTAATAACAACATTTCATGGCATCCAAAGTATCAAAATTTCATTTCAAGTTCATCAAACCCTAATCAAAATTCACAAAAATCACAAATCATGTATTTGAAGTTTTCTTAATCAACCTACGCATCATAACGAAGCTAGTGATACTAGTAACACAATTAAAACATGAACTTTAATAATTTAACAACATTTAATCTTCCAAAATCAAAGATTAAGCAAACCTATTTTCAAATGTTCAAACTAGTTACTCAAATCAACAAATCGAACAAACAAAACATATATTCATGTTATACACGAGCCATAGACACTAATTAACACTTTTATAATTCAAAAACATTAAGAACACAAAATCTAGTAATTTTAGAAAGTTACCCAAATGAGATGAAATTGGTATCAAGTCGAAGAGGATGAAGGGAGGATTCCAAATATGTAATTTGTTTTGATGTTTGCTTCTTGATCCGGATTTAGATGATGAATTTAGGATTTGGATATTTGAGAGTAAAAATGGAAGTAATAATAATGGTGGGAGGTGAATCAAATGAGTGGGTGGTGGTGGTGGTGACTAGTTAACCAAATTTGGCCAAGTGCCAAGATTAGTCCCTCAAGTTTCAAAGCGGGTGCGGGAATTAACCAAACGAATATTTTTAAAACGCTCGAGTAACCGAGTGATGATATAATTAAATAGCGGGAATATTATGAATGTTAGTCAACGGAAACTACGAATATAAATAACGAAAGATAATTTTTTTTAAAATAAAAAGACGGACGTTAAAATAATTTAACGCAAAAATGCGGGATGTTACATTACCCACACCTTAAAAGAAATTTCGTCTCGAAATTTAGTTGGAAGTAATAGTTGATGTCCCTTACTCGAGACCTTACATTGTCGATGCTATGAATAGGTGAAGATATGTCCTTGGGCATTTCCACGAATTTTGACAGTCGAGATTTCAGTTTGTATTAAGACTTGGTTTTACGATCCACAATTTCAACCAGTTTCCCATGAAGGGGAGTTTGTCATCAATAGTAAGTTTATCTAGGAGAATAACACGTTCCCGTTCCATAGGACACGTCTCTAAGTTTGTTGCATGGAACGTAGGGTAAACAGAAACTTAATTGAGTCGAAAGTTCTAAACGGTAGGAGCGGTTCCATACGCCCCAAGGTTTCAAAAGGATTAATATATCGCGGTTTTAGCTTTCCTTGATTCCCGAAATGGATTACACCTTCCCAAGGTGCGAGTTCTCAATATTACACGGTTACTGACTTGGGATTCGAGAGGTTTACGTCGAATATCAGTATAACCCTTTTGGCGACTACGGGTCGTCTTGAGTCCTTTTCGAACTTGTACGATCTCAACTGTTATTTCTTGAATGAGTTCGGATCCAGTGATTTGCTTGCCACATGCTTTGGTCCAACGAATAGGGGTATGACATTTGCGGTCATATAGGGTTTCGGAAGTGCGGCGTTAATACACGAATGGTAACTGCTGTGTGAGAGGAGACAACTAAAGGCAACAATACAATTTGTAACATGTCTTTCCAAGATGTGAAACGTACGTTTGTTTGGTCCGTTGGTTGTGGATGATACATGGTACTCATGTTTAAACGTGTCTCTAAGGCTTCTTGTAACACTAGAAGTGAAACGAGTATTGTGATCCGAGATAATCGACAATGGTACACCGTGTTGGAATAGAATTAAGATATGTTTGAACAAGCTAGTTAGGGTTTGAAAATGTTCGTTGGAACAAGTTCCTTACCGGCTACAGAGAACGTTTTCCAGGGCTATTCACCCTCGTGGTGAATACTAGTAATACATGATGAGTCTCTCTCTCCATTGAGAAAGTATATAAAAGGTTTCCTTATACAAAAGTACAAGCGAAAGGACAGGAGTGGAATGAGAACTTAGAATAGGATGAGCTCACATCCTGATGTAGCCATATTGTGCATCTAGTGGTCAAATGTTGAGACCTGGTGGGAAAATGAGATAGAACACGTAGTTATATAGTTCGGGGTCGAGTAGTAGTTGTCCGTATCAGGAGCATGAGGACGATAAGTCAAAGAGAAAGGAAGTATCCTTGGATTGTGTGTTATCTTGGGTCCCAGTAATATCAGACGGTCATAGTGAAATAACAGTGTTATGTAACGTGGTACGTGGTGATGAGAAGATTGATCGGATCCATAATTAAGTATTCCAATCGTTCGTGCAAAAATAACGAATTTCAGTTTCCTTGATTTTGAGTCGAGAGAGTATGCCCTTCGGGCGTTCAAGTAGAAATATTTCCATATTTGAGTTCCATCTTGTGCTTCACAAATTTGGCTAGTAAGGTTGGTGTGAATGATCACGTTCAAAGTTCGGACACAGAGAGGTTTAATTCTTCCCTTAGTGAGTTAACGAGGTTAAAGGACGAGCAACACGAGAAAAGTCGGAAATGAATTTTCAGTAATAACCGGCGAGATCTAAGATTTTACGAATATAAGTCAGAGTCGTGAAGGTTTCCCGATTACGTGTGGTTCCAATTGCGAGATGTGTTGTAATGCCTTGACCACTAACAACATGGTCTAGAAATTTGACTTCGTTTATCCAAAATTCTCACTTGGAGAATTCGGTATAGAGTTGCTCTTTTCTCAAGAGTTCGAGCGTAAGACGGAGATGTTGTTCGTTTTCCTTCTTTACTTGAATAGGTTAAGATATCATCTATAAATACGATAACGGATTTGTCTAGATAAGTTTGCATACGCGGTTCAGGAGGTTTATGGATACGGACGGAGCCCTAGATAAATCGAATGGTACTAAGAGAGATTTACAACTAACATTGCGAGTTCGAAAAATGGCTTAGGAGACATCGTCTCCCTTAACCCCCAATTGATGATAACCGGAACGGAGGTCATTTTGGAATACACACGGGATTCATGCAAATAATCATGAGGTCATGGATACGAGGAAGAGGGTATCGGTTTCCAACCGAAAATTACTTAGTTCACAATAATAATCTATACATAATTGTAGGGAAACAATTTCTCCTTAACGAATAGGTTTTGAGCTCCTTAGTTCTATAGGTGTCAAGTCACAATTCAAATTATCCACCCAATAAGTTTAACGTATATCCTCCGATAAAATTTATCGATACACAAAAAAAATTCGTTGGTCACTTAAATGGCGTAGGTAGTACCTAGGGAAAAAGGTGGAGTGCAAAGAGCACGAGTCAAAGCCTTGGTTATAAAACATCTAGCGGTAACCGAATCGAATAAGTATGAAATATACGGTTTGTTGTGAAGAAACGTACCCGTGGCTAGTCCATCGTCGTCTCGGGCATCCTAGGTGTCGATGTTGAAAGTTCAACGGCGTGCGTTGGGGTTGATTTTCTTATTTGGGCATTCATTCCTAAAATGACCCGTTTGGCCACATGCGTAGCAAGTGACCGACTTTTGTGTGTTGGGTCCCTTTTGAGTGACGGGGGTGGCACTTCCACAATGTTTGGCCATATGACCCCTTCCTTGGCACCGGTGGCAAATTAACTTACCACATTCACCATAATGACGGTTGCGGCATTTGTTGCAAAATGGTTTGCTACATTCGCCATAATGATGTTTGTGGCACTTGTTGCAAGATGGTAGACTTCTGGAATACCCTTTCTTGCTCCGGGGGGAAATGGGCTCTTTGGTGAAGTTGTTATTGTTGTGGTTGCTTGATTGAGAGGCTTCCCATGTTCTTTTATTGCCGCTCGATTGGTTCTCGACCATTGGTGCCGACGCTTCCATTTCATTCACCGTTTCTAAAGTTTGGCGGGCCATTGTTAAAGCCTCTTGTAGGTTAGTGGGTTGGGATGTCATTACCCCGTGTTGAATGCTCTTAGGGAGGCTATCCATGTAAAGTTCAACTCTTAGGGACTCGGGAGTCATGAGATTCGGACAACTTAAGGCTAGTTCGGCAAACCGTTGATTATAAGCTTCGAGGTCATTCCCCGACCGTTTTTAAATTTCTTAGTCCCTGTTCGAGCCTTCGAGTCTCATCACGCGGGAAATATTCGGTGATCATTTTTTCTCTTAATTCGGTCCAAGGGAGTGTGTGGGCTTCATCGATACCCACCGATCGTACGTACGTGTTCCACCATGAGAGAGCAACACCGGTGAAAGTGAGGGTGGAGAATTTGACCTTATCTCAGTCTCGACAACCGCTTATGCTAAAAACGGATTCCGTTTGATCAAACCATCGGGTGAGAGAAACTGGTCCCTCGGTTCCATCGAAAGTGGGAGGGTTGTACTTCATGAAGCTTTTGTAGGAGCACCCCTCGTTTGAATTACCGGCTCCCTGATTATTGTTGTTGGAAAAGTGATCGGCCACGGCCTCACCCACGGCGGTGGCTATCATTTGTTGAAGAGCTTGTTCTAGAGTTTCGGGAGGAGTATTGTGTTGACCTTGGTGAGCCATTGTTCCTTCATGATACAAGAATATCGTTGATTAGTATTTTCAACAATACTAACCGTGATACGGAAAAAGGATAGAGAGAAAATTTTTCCTTGACTCGCCTTAAATTCTTTATGTCATAATGTCAGAACGTTCTTGTGAATCACCGTAATATAATCCCGGAAATTATATTACCCTGATTCACATGTGCATTTAACATTACTTCATAAAGTCAAGGTGGCGCGTCAACAAAATTTATCAACGTAAGATCAAGATCGAATACGAGTTAGATATGATAAAAGAGTTCGAGTATAATGCATAAATAATCAAGTAATTCCTACTTCAGTCTATATGCCGGTTGTAGTCTAGATTCACTAATGTACCCTATGACTCGGGGTTGACACCAATGAACTCTAAATCCCTACAACCAAAGCTCTGATACCACGTGTAGCGACCCCGACAAATCGTCAAGTGACGGCGTCGTCTACGAAGGTCCCATTACATGGTCATAAGTCTTTAAGACAACGTTTGACCAAAATATGTCGCCTTCATTTCTAAAGTAAAGATTTTTCCCAAGTTTACAAGAATTGTTCATCCAAAAGTTAAGTTACAAAGTTATTAGTACAAATGAAATCTAGGTGACACGGTTTCAAATAAAGTCAAAAGACGCTTCATGAAATGCATGTATACTCGACATCCAATGCAAGTATCAAATAATGAGCGGAAGCATGTTTCACATATCGTGCAGACCTGAGAAAAACATAGAAAATCTGTCAACGAAAACGTTGGTGAAATCATAGGTTTAAATAAGTAAGTGAGTAAAAGTAAGTCGAACCACAAGGTTTGCAACATTGATAAAGTAGTAGTACATTCTAAAAGTTAATATTCACGAGCACCCAATTATCAAGGCTTAACGTTCCGTCCGTTGATACCCCATTCATAGTGCTAGAACAACACTGTTTCTCGAAAATATATTTCATCTGTAGACGGTAGCGAACTGTCCTAGATGAGGGTTTGTCAAACCCATATGGCCATACAACATAAGTTCACGCCTACACTTACACACTGCAAATGTAACTAATGATAATCGAATTGAGGATTTTTGTTCTAAACTCGTATGTAGAATGTTTGTTTTCCTGTACTTGTGTTCACTTAGTTTAAAAGAATCGTTTATGTTTTCTCATCCCAAATATAAGTTCAAAAAGAGTAAAAGTGGGACTATGATCTCATCTTGAGTGCAAGAGTTAATAAAGTACTTCAACAAGTAAACGCGTGCAAAGACAAAGCTAGTCTTGACCTAAACATATAGGTTGTATCAATAACGGTAAACACGATAGGTCAAAGGTGTTCAATTAGTCCTATGGCTCGTTATGACTCGATTATGTAGCATGTGATTCAAATAGTCAAGTTTTATGCAAGATATAAGTATAGAATCATGTTAGAAAGATTGCATAATCATTTGTTTGACAAAAAGTCAAATTTGGTCGGTTAAAGTCAACGAAAAAGTCAACACGTCCGGGTCGGGTCCCGAACTATTTTTCTGAGGTTTTTATTCATGTATAAGCATGTTAGAACACGTCTCATGTGAATCGGAGGTGCGTAGCATAGCAAACATTTTCCAAAAATGGACAAAGTTGGACAGCCTACTTTGGCGCGCCGCGCCATTACCTGTGTAGAGAAATCTGGCGGTTTTTAAGATTTATGCACGAACCTAACTTCAAACAATCACCATTTATGACCCGCAAACAACCAAAACATGTATCTTATATCATCGGAAAGGTATTTTGACAAGGAACACAACTAACTACTTTTCATCAAGCGAAAACATCATTTACAATAACCGATTTCTCGCCAAGTGGTCATTCAAGGTCCATTTTCAAAGTTTCAAGTTCTTGAAATGCATTAGATGATTCGGGAATCCAATCCACACATATGATATGCCGTTTCGAAGGTAATTACTCATGCAATACAACTAAACACTTACTAACAACATTTCATGGCATCCAAAGTATCAAAAGTTCATTTCAAGTTCATCAAACCCTAATCAAAATTCACAAAAATCACAAATCATGTATTTGAAGTTTTCTTAATCAACCTACGCATCATAACGAAGCTAGTGATACTAGTAACACAATTAAAACATGAACTTTAACAATTTAACAACATTTAATCTTCCAAAATCAAAGATTAAGCAAACCCATTTTCAAGTGTTCAAATTAGTTACTCAAATCAACAAATCGAACAAACAAAACATATATTCATGTTATACACGAGCCATAGACACTAATTAACACTTTTATAATTCAAAAACATTAAGGACACAAAATCTAGTAATTTTAGAAAGTTACCCAAATGAGATGAAATTGGTATCAATTCGAAGAGGATGAAGGGAGGATTCCAAATATGTAATTTGTTTTGATGTTTGCTTCTTAATCCGGATTTAGATGATGAATTTAGGATTTGGATATTTGAGAGTAAAAATGGAAGTAATAAAAATGGTGGGAGGTGAATCGAATGAATGGGTGGTGGTGGTGGTGACTAGTTAACCAAATTTGGCCAAGTGCCAAGATTAGTCCCTCAAGTTTCAAAGCGGGTGCGGGAATTAACCAAACGAATATTTTTAAAACGCTCGAGTAACCGAGTGATGATATAATTAAATAGCGGGAATATTATGAACGTTAGTCAACGGAAACTACGAATATAAATAACGAAAGATATTTTTTTTTAAAATAAAATGACGGACGTTAAAATAATTTAACGGAAAAATGCGGGATGTTACAAACTCTTGTTCAATTCATATGATTATAGCTATCTATATAAGAGTTTATAAACTAGAACATTGTTTAGTTGATTCTAAACTTGTTTGAAAAACTAATTTAATCTTTCTAACTTAACTCTAATAACACTTATTTATATGTATTATGATGTTATATTAAGTTAATATAAGAACTTATAACTTGTACATATGAAGAACACCTTGAAACTTAACATATATCATTTAATCTCCATTCGGTAAAAAGCGGGCTGTTTTGGGTTAGGAATTAAAAACCTATCTTAGACTTTGAGTTCTAGGCTAAGACTTTGGAAATATGTTATTATATGTAAATAAGACTTCCAGTATTTTTTTCATGATTTTAGACAAAGTGGAAGTATTTTATCAAAAATCATATATTGGGTGGATGCTGGGATTTTTCCTAATCTGTCCACCAACACAAAAAAAGGGTAAAGCTCTAAAAATTACTACTTGGGATGAACTTTTCGAATTGGTTTTGTAAGATTTACTTCTTAACGAATCCATAGCAATTTGATTCACTTTAAACGGAGTTGTAATGAATATTTGGCGAGCAAAACAAAATCTGCTAAAATTAACGTTGTATGGACGAAATTTATATTATAAAAACTATATTAACCATATCCTTGTTAAATTTCCCTATATCCTATATATATTTGTACATGTTATCATTAGTATAACAAAATATTATAATCTTGGTTAATTTCGAGATTGTATATATATAATAATCTTGGTACGTTCCATGACAATACGTGCACAATACGTTTTGATAAATCCTAAGACAATACGTACACAATATGTCTTAGTTAATTCTAAGACAATAAGTATATAATACGTCTCTGGATTGATGCAAGACAATACGTACACAATACGCCATGGGGTAATTCTAAGATTATATATTTATACCGATTAATGGACTTTTCAAACTATTTTGGACTACCAACATAAAATGTTAAAAATTATTATATAAGTATTCTATGAACTTGCTTTATTTTATATGTCGTATTATTATCTGAATCATTATTATTGTTATAGGTTCGTGAATCCAAGGACGACGATCATATTTTTAATAAGTTGAAAACTTATTATATACTTTTACTACTGTGAGTATATAGTCCCATTTTTAAACTCTACAAATATTTTGGGATGAGAATACATGCATTTTATGTTTTACGCCATAGACACAAGTACTTAAAATATATTCTACGTTGAGTTGTACTACCTTGCATATTGAAATGTCCCGTTCTTATTGATTAAAAACGTTCCATATTAATTGATTTCGTTGCGAGGTTTTGACCTCTATATGAGACGTTTTTCAGAGACTGCATTCATTTTAAAACAAACCATAACCTTTATTTAAAAAGCTTTACGTAGATTATCAAATAATGATAATCTAAAATATCCTGTTTACACACGACCATTACATAATGGTTTACAATACAAATATATTACATCGAAATCAGTTTCTTGAATGCAGTTTTTACACAATATCATACAAACATGGACTCCAAATCTTGTCCTTATTTTAGTATGCAACAGCGGAAGCTCTTAATATTCACCTGAGAATAAACATGCTTTAAACGTCAACAAAAATGTTGGTGAGTTATAGGTTTAACCTATATATATCAAATCGTAACAATAGACCACAAGATTTCATATTTCAATACACATCCCATACATAGAGATAAAAATCATTCATATGGTGAACACCTGGTAACCGACATTAACAAGATGCATATATAAGAATATCCCCATCATTCCGGGACACCCTTCGGATATGATATAAATTTCGAAGTACTAAAGCATCCGGTACTTTGGATGGGGTTTGTTAGGCCCAATAGATCTATCTTTAGGATTCGCGTCAATTAGGGTGTCTGTTCCCTAATTCTTAGATTACCAGACTTAATAAAAAGGGGCATATTCGATTTCGATAATTCAACCATAGAATGTAGTTTCACGTACTTGTGTCTATTTTGTAAATCATTTATAAAACCTGCATGTATTCTCATCCCAAAAATATTAGATTTTAAAAGTGGGACTATAACTCACTTTCACAGATTTTTACTTCGTCGGGAAGTAAGACTTGGCCACTGGTTGATTCACGAACCTATAACAATATATACATATATATCAAAGTATGTTCAAAATATATTTACAACACTTTTAATATATTTTGATGTTTTAAGTTTATTAAGTCAGCTGTCCTCGTTAGTAACCTACAACTAGTTGTCCACAGTTAGATGTACAGAAATAAATCGATAAATATTATCTTGAATCCATCCACGACCCAGTGTATACGTATCTCAGTATTGATCACAACTCAAACTATATATATTTTGGAATCAACCTCAACCCTGTATAGCTAACTCCAACATTCACATATAGAGTGTCTATGGTTGTTCCGAAATATATATAGATGTGTCGACATGATAGGTCGAAACATTGTATACGTGTCTATGGTATCTCAAGATTACATAATATACAATACAAGTTGATTAAGTTATGGTTGGAATAGATTTGTTACCAATTTTCACGTAGCTAAAATGAGAAAAATTATCCAATCTTGTTTTACCCATAACTTCTTCATTTTAAATCCGTTTTGAGTGAATCAAATTGCTATGGTTTCATATTGAACTCTATTTTATGAATCTAAACAGAAAAGTATAGGTTTATAGTCGGAAAAATAAGTTACAAGTCGTTTTTGTAAAGGTAGTCATTTCAGTCGAAAGAACGACGTCTAGATGACCATTTTAGAAAACATACTTCCACTTTGAGTTTAATCATAATTTTTGGATATAGTTTCATGTTCATAATAAAAATCATTTTCTCAGAATAACAACTTTAAAATCAAAGTTTATCATAGTTTTTAATTAACTAACCCAAAACAGCCCGCGGTGTTACTACGACGGCGTAAATCCGGTTTTACGGTGTTTTTCGTGTTTCCAGGTTTTAAATCATTAAGTTAGCATATCATATAGATATAGAACATGTGTTTAGTTGATTTTAAAAGTCAAGTTAGAAGGATTAACTTTTGTTTGCGAACAAGTTTAGAATTAACTAAACTATGTTCTAGTGATTACAAGTTTAAACCTTCGAATAAGATAGCTTTATATGTATGAATCGAATGATGTTATGAACATCATTACTACCTTAAGTTCCTTGGATAAACCTACTGGAAAAGAGAAAAATGGATCTAGCTTCAATGGATCCTTGGATGGCTTGAAGTTCTTGAAGCAGAATCATGACACGAAAACAAGTTCAAGTAAGATCATCACTTGAAATAAGATTGTTATAGTTATAGAAATTGAACCAAAGTTTGAATATGATTATTACCTTGTATTAGAATGATAACCTACTGTAAGAAACAAAGATTTCTTGAGGTTGGATGATCACCTTACAAGATTGGAAGTGAGCTAGCAAACTTGAAAGTATTCTTGATTTTATGAAACTAGAACTTTTGGAATTTATGAAGAACACTTAGAACTTGAAGATAGAACTTGAGAGAGATCAATTAGATGAAGAAAATTGAAGAATGAAAGTGTTTGTAGGTGTTTTTGGTCGTTGGTGTATGGATTAGATATAAAGGATATGTAATTTTGTTTTCATGTAAATAAGTCATGAATGATTACTCATATTTTTGTAATTTTATGAGATATTTCATGCTAGTTGCCAAATGATGGTTCTCACATGTGTTAGGTGACTCACATGGGCTGCTAAGAGCTGATCATTGGAGTGTATATACCAATAGTACATACATCTAAAAGCTGTGTATTGTACGAGTACGAATACGGGTGCATACGAGTAGAATTGTTGATGAAACTGAACGAGGATGTAATTGTAAGCATTTTTGTTAAGTAGAAGTATTTTGATAAGTGTCTTGAAGTCTTTCAAAAGTGTATGAATACATATTAAAACACTACATGTATATACATTTTAACTGAGTCGTTAAGTCATCGTTAGTCGTTACATGTAAATGTTATTTTGAAACCTTTAGGTTAACGATCTTGTTGAATGTTGTTAACCCATTATTTATTATAACAAATGAGATGTTAAATTATTATATTATCATGATATTATGATATATAATATATCTTAGTATGATGTATATACAGTTAAATGTCGTTACAACGATAATCGTTACATATATGTCTCGTTTCGAAATCATTAAGTTAGTAGCCTTATTTTTACATATGCATTTCATTGTTAATACACTTAATAATATATTTACTTATCATTTAACATAATTAACCAAGTGTATCAATATCTTAATATGATTCATATGTACCTAGTAAGACATTGTTATAACGATAATCGTTATATATATCGTTTTCGAGTTTCTTAAATTAATAGTCTCATTTTTATGTATATAACTCATTGTTAAAATACCTAATGAGATACATACTTATAATAAAAACATGTTAACTATATATATAACCATATATATGTCATCATATAGTTTTTATAAGTTTTAACGTTCGTGAATCACCGGTCAACTTGGGTGGTCAATTGTCTATATGAAACATATTTCAATTAATCAAGTCTTAACAAGTTTGATTGCTTAACATATTGGAAACATTTAATCATGTAAATATCAATCTCAATTAATATATATAAACATGGAAAAGTTCGGGTCACTACAGTACCTACCCGTTAAATAAATTTCGTCCCGAAATTTTAAGCTGTTGAAGGTGTTGACGAATCTTCTGGAAATAGATACGGGTATTTCTTCTTCATCTGATCTTCACGCTCCCAGGTGAACTCGGGTCCTCTACGAGCATTCCATCAAACCTTAACAATTGGTATCTTGTTTTGCTTAAGTCTTTTAACCTCACGATCCATTATTTCGACGGGTTCTTCGATGAATTGAAGTTTTTCGTTGATTTGGATTTCATCTAACGGAATAGTGAGATCTTCTTTGGCAAAACATTTCTTTAAATTCGAGACGTGGAAAGTGTTATGTACAGCCGCGAGTTGTTGAGGTAACTCTAGTCGGTAAGCTACTGGTCCGACGCGATCAATAATCTTGAATGGTCCAATATACCTTGGATTTAATTTCCCTCGTTTACCAAATCGAACAACGCCTTTCCAAGGTGCAACTTTAAGCATGACCATCTCTCCAATTTCAAATTCTATATCTTTTCTTTTAATGTCAGCGTAGCTCTTTTGTCGACTTTGGGCGGTTTTCAACCGTTGTTGAATTTGGATGATCTTCTCGGTAGTTTCTTGTATAATCTCCGGACCCGTAATCTGTCTATCCCCCACTTCACTCCAACAAATCGGAGACCTGCACTTTCTACCATAAAGTGCTTCAAACGGCGCCATCTCAATGCTTGAATGGTAGCTGTTGTTGTAGGAAAATTCTGCTAACGGTAGATGTCGATCCCAACTGTTTCCGAAATCAATAACACATGCTCGTAGCATGTCTTCAATCGTTTGTATCGTCCTTTCGCTCTGCCCATCAGTTTGTGGATGATAGGCAGTACTCATGTCTAGACGAGTTCCTAATGCTTGCTGTAATGTCTGCCAGAATCTTGAAATAAATCTGCCATCCCTATCAGAGATAATAGAGATTGGTATTCCATGTCTGGAGATGACTTCCTTCAAATACAGTCGTGCTAACTTCTCCATCTTGTCATCTTCTCTTATTGGCAAGAAGTGTGCTGATTTGGTGAGACGATCAACTATTACCCAAATAGTATCAAAACCACTTGCAGTCCTTGGCAATTTAGTGATGAAATCCATGGTAATGTTTTCCCATTTCCATTCCGGGATTTCGGGTTGTTGAAGTAGACCTGATGGTTTCTGATGCTCAGCTTTGACCTTAGAACACGTCAAACATTCTCCTACGTATTTAGCAACATCGGCTTTCATACCCGGCCACCAAAAATGTTTCTTGAGATCCTTGTACATCTTCCCCGTTCCAGGATGTATTGAGTATCTGGTTTTATGAGCTTCTCTAAGTACCATTTCTCTCATATCTCCAAATTTTGGTACCCAAATCCTTTCAGCCCTATACCGGGTTCCGTCTTCCCGAATATTAAGATGCTTCTCCGATCCTTTGGGTATTTCATCCTTTAAATTTCCCTCTTTTAAAACTCCTTGTTGCGCCTCCTTTATTTGAGTAGTAATGTTATTATGAATCATTATATTCATAGATTTTACTCGAATGGGTTCTCTGTCCTTCCTGCTCAAGGCATCGGCTACCACATTTGCCTTCCCCGGGTGGTAACGAATCTCAAAGTCGTAATCATTCAATAATTCAATCCACCTACGCTGCCTCATATTCAGTTGTTTCTGATTAAATATGTGTTGAAGACTTTTGTGGTCGGTATATATAATACTTTTGACCCCATATAAGTAGTGCCTCCAAGTCTTTAATGCAAAAACAACCGCGCCTAATTCCAAATCATGCGTCGTATAATTTTGTTCGTGAATCTTCAATTGTCTAGACGCATAAGCAATCACCTTCGTTCGTTGCATTAATACACAACCGAGACCTTTCTTTGATGCATCACAATAAATCACAAAATCATCATTCCCTTCAGGCAATGACAATATAGGTGCCGTAGTTAGCTTTTTCTTCAATAACTGAAACGCTTTCTCTTGTTCATCATTCCATTCAAATTTCTTCCCTTTATGCGTTAATGCAGTCAAGGGTTTTGCTATTCTGGAAAAGTCTTGGATGAACCTTCTGTAGTAACCAGCTAGTCCTAAAAACTGGCGTATGTGTTTCGGAGTTTTCGGGGTTTCCCATTTTTCAACAGTTTCTATCTTTGCCGGATCCACCTTAATACCTTCTTTGTTCACTATGTGACCGAGGAATTGAACTTCTTCCAACCAAAATGCACACTTTGAAAACTTAGCGTACAATTCTTCCTTCCTCAATACTTCTAACACCTTTCTCAAATGTTCACCGTGTTCTTGGTCATTCTTTGAGTAAATAAGTATGTCATCAATGAAAACAATGACAAACTTGTCAAGGTATGGTCCACACACTCGGTTCATAAGGTCCATGAACACAGCTGGTGCATTAGTTAAACCAAACGGCATGACCATAAACTCGTAATGACCGTAACGTGTTCTGAAAGCAGTCTTTGGAATATCATCTTCTTTCACCCGCATTTGATGATACCCGGAACGTAAGTCAATCTTTGAATAAACAGACGAGCCTTGTAGTTGATCAAATAAGTCATCAATTCTCGGTAGTGGGTAGCGGTTCTTGATGGTAAGTTTGTTCAACTCTCGGTAGTCGATACACAACCTGAATGTACCATCTTTCTTCTTGACAAACAAAACAGGAGCTCCCCACGGTGATGTGCTTGGTCGAATGAAACCACGCTCTAAAAGTTCTTGTAATTGGCTTTGTAGTTCTTTCATCTCGCTGGGTGCGAGTCTGTAAGGAGCACGAGCTATTGGTGCAGCTCCTGGTACAAGATCTATTTGAAATTCAACGGATCGATGTGGGGGTAATTCCGGTAATTCTTTCGGAAATACATCGGGAAATTCTTTTGCGACGGGAACATCATTGATGCTCTTTTCTTCAGTTTGTACTTTCTCGACCTGTGCTAGAACAGCATAGCAACCTTTTCTTATTAGTTTTTGTGCCTTCAAATTACTAATAAGATGTAGCTTCGTGTTGCCCTTTTCTCCGTACACCATTAAGGGTTTTCCTTTTTCTCGTATAATGCGAATTGCATTTTTGTAACAAACGATCTCCGCTTTCACTTCTTTCAACCAGTCCATACCGATTATCACATCAAAACTCCCTAACTCTACTGGTATCAAATCAATCTTAAATGTTTCGCTAACCAGTTTAATTTCTCGATTCCGACATATATTATCTGCTGAAATTAATTTACCATTTGCTAATTCGAGTAAAAATTTACTATCCAAAGGCGTCAATGGACAACTTAATTTAGCACAAAAATCTCTACTCATATAGCTTCTATCCGCACCCGAATCAAATAAAACGTAAGCAGATTTATTGTCAATAAGAAACGTACCCGTAACAAGCTCCGGGTCTTCCTGTGCCTCTGCTGCATTAATATTGAAAACTCTTCCACGGCCTTGTCCATTCGTGTTCTCCTGGTTCGGGCAATTTCTAATAATGTGGCCCGGTTTTCCACATTTATAACAAACTACATTGGCATAACTTGCTCCGACACTACTTGCTCCGCTATTACTCGTTCCGACACCATTTGTTCCTTTCGTTCTATTAACCCCTGGTCCGTAGACCTCACACTTCGCCGCGCTATGACCATTTCTTTTACACTTGTTGCAAAATTTGGTGCAGAACCCCGAGTGATTCTTTTCACACCTTTGGCATAGCTGCTTCTGATTGTTGTTGTTGTTGCGGTTATTATTGTTGTTGGGATGATTGTTGTAGTTGCTGTTGTTATTGTTGTTGTTGGGCCGTTTGTTGTAGTTGCGATTGATGTTGCGATTGTTGGGATAATTGTTGCGATTATTGTTGTAATTGCTGTTGTTGTTGTATTGGTGATTCTTATCACCGTTTTCCTCCCACTTTCTTTTGACTTGCTTCACATTGGCCTCTTCAGCAGTCTGTTCTTTAATTCTTTCTTCAATTTGGTTCACGAGTTTGTGAGCCATTCTACATGCCTGTTGTATGGAGGCGGGCTCGTGTGAACTTATATCTTCTTGGATTCTTTCCGGTAATCCTTTCACAAACGCGTCGATCTTCTCTTCCTCATCTTCGAATGCTCCCGGACACAATAGGCACAATTCTGTGAATCGTCTTTCGTACGTGGTAATATCAAATCCTTGGGTTCGTAACCCTCTAAGTTCTGTCTTGAGCTTATTGACCTCGGTTCTGGGACGGTACTTCTCGTTCATCAAGTGCTTGAATGCTGACCACGGTAGTGCGTACGCATCGTCTTGTCCCACTTGCTCTAGATAGGTATTCCACCATGTTAACGCAGAACCTGTGAAGGTATGCGTAGCGTACTTTACTTTGTCCTCTTCAGTACACTTACTTATGGCAAACACCGATTCGACCTTCTCGGTCCACCGTTTCAATCCGATCGGTCCTTCAGTTCCATCAAATTCTAAAGGTTTGCAGGCAGTGAATTCTTTGTAGGTGCATCCTACACGATTTCCTGTACTGCTAGATCCAAGGTTATTGTTGGTATGTAGCGCAGCCTGTACTGCGGCTATGTTTGAAGCTAGAAAAGTACGGAATTCCTCTTCATTCATATTCACGGTGTGTCGAGTAGTCGGTGCCATTTCCTTCAAAATAGTTAAATGGAACAAGTTAATCATACAGAATATTAAGAGTAGTTAATAGTATTTCGTAGCATAATATGAACTCATTTATAAAAGCTTTTTCTTCATATTAGCGTTTTATAAGTTTAAATTCGGGTAGTACCTACCCGTTAAGTTCATACTTAGTAGCTAATATACAATTCAACTACTATAATTCTATATGAAAAACTGATTATAATAATATTTCGCGTTCAAACTTTTATACAATATTTTACAAACTTACAATACCGCTTATTTTACATAAAGCATGAAATATAGCACACAATAACTTTGATACAAGATAGTTGTGAAGATAATTCTAGCTAGTACACAAGTCGTTCAGCAAAGGCAATAAAGACACGTAATTCATACGTCCAGAAACAAGTCATGCATTCTGGTTTTACTAGGACTACTTCCCATCCTTGGTCTTGTGCAACATAACCGTTATGGCCGTTGATAAGACAGCGTGTTGTAACGTCGTCAAAGGGACGAGGGTTACGTAATGTCCAACAGTCCCGTAATAATCTAAAAACCTCATTTCTTACCCCAATTACCGACTCCGTCACTTGTGGAAACGTTTTGTTTAATAGTTGTAGCCCGATGTTCTTGTTCTCACTTTGGTGAGAAGCGAACATTACTAATCCGTAAGCATAACATGCTTTTTTATGTTGCATGTTAGCCGCTTTTTCTAAATCACGAAGTCCAATATTCGGATATATTGAGTCAAAATAATTTCTTAACCCGTTGCGTAAAATAGCATTTGGGTTCCCCGCAATATATGCGTCAAAGTAAACACATCGTAACTTATGGGTTTCCCAATGTGATATCCCCCATCTTTCAAACGAAAGTCTCTTATATTCCAAGACATTCTTGGAACGTTCTTCGAATGTCTTACAAACTGATCTCGCCTTAAATAGTTGTGCCGAGGAATTCTGGCCGACTCTAGACAAGATTTCATCAATCATGTCTCCGGGTAGGTCTCTTAAAATATTGGGTTGTCTATCCATTTTGTGTTTTTAAACTGTAAAATAGACAAGAGTTAGATTCATAAAAAAATACTTATTAATACAAGCAATTTTTACATATCTCATAAAGCATAAGAACACTATATTACATATATTACACCACACGAATACAACTATCTTATTCCGACTCGCTCGTTTCTTCTTCTTCGGTTTTGGTTCGTTTTGCCAAGTTTCTAGGGATATATGATGTTCCCCTAATACGAGCCGTCGTTGTCCACATTGGTTTAGAAAAACCTGGTGGTTTAGAGGTTCCCGGGTCATTGTTACAACTTAAGGACTTCGGGGGTTGACGATACATATAAAGTTCATCGGGGTTGGAATTAGATTTCTCTATTTTTATGCCCTTTCCCTTATTATTTTCTTTTGCCTTTTTAAATTCAGTTGGGGTAATTTCTATAACATCATCGGAATTCTCGTCGGAATCCGATTCATCGGAGAATTGGTAATCCTCCCAATATTTTGCTTCCTTGGCGGAAACACCATTGACCATAATTAACCTTGGTCGGTTGGTTGAGGATTTTCTTTTACTTAACCGTTTTATTATTTCCCCCACCGGTTCTATTTCTTCATCCGGTTCCGATTCTTCTTCCGGTTCCGATTCTTCTTCCGGTTCCGACTCTTCTTCCGGTTCCTCTTCGGGAACTTGTGAATCAGTCCACGAATCATTCCAATTTACATTTGACTCTTCATTATTATTAGGTGAGTCAATGGGACTTGTTCTAGAGGTAGACATCTATCACATAATATCAAACGCGTTAAGAGATTAATATATCACATAATATTCACATGTTAAAAATATATAGTTTCCAACAAAATTTGTTAAGCAATCATTTTTCAAGTAAACACGGTCGAAGTCCAGACTCACTAATGCATCCTAACAAACTCGATAAGACACACTAATGCAAAATTCTGGTTCTCTAAGACCAACGCTCGGATACCAACTGAAATGTCCCGTTCTTATTGATTAAAAACGTTCCATATTAATTGATTTCGTTGCGAGGTTTTGACCTCTATATGAGACGTTTTTCAGAGACTGCATTCATTTTAAAACAAACCATAACCTTTATTTCATAAATAAAGGTTTAAAAAGCTTTACGTAGATTATCAAATAATGATAATCTAAAATATCCTGTTTACACACGACCATTACATAATGGTTTACAATACAAATATATTACATCGAAATCAGTTTCTTGAATGCAGTTTTTACACAATATCATACAAACATGGACTCCAAATCTTGTCCTTATTTTAGTATGCAACAGCGAAAGCTCTTAATATTCACCTGAGAATAAACATGCTTTAAACGTCAACAAAAATGTTGGTGAGTTATAGGTTTAACCTATATATATCAAATCGTAACAATAGACCACAAGATTTCATATTTCAATACACATCCCATACATAGAGATAAAAATCATTCATATGGTGAACACCTGGTAACCGACATTAACAAGATGCATATATAAGAATATCCCCATCATTCCGGGACACCCTTCGGATATGATATAAATTTCGAAGTACTAAAGCATCCGGTACTTTGGATGGGGTTTGTTAGGCCCAATAGATCTATCTTTAGGATTCGCGTCAATTAGGGTGTCTGTTCCCTAATTCTTAGATTACCAGACTTAATAAAAAGGGGCATATTCGATTTCGATAATTCAACCATAGAATGTAGTTTCACGTACTTGTGTCTATTTTGTAAATCATTTATAAAACCTGCATGTATTCTCATCCCAAAAATATTAGATTTTAAAAGTGGGACTATAACTCACTTTCACAGATTTTTACTTCGTCGGGAAGTAAGACTTGGCCACTGGTTGATTCACGAACCTATAACAATATATACATATATATCAAAGTATGTTCAAAATATATTTACAACACTTTTAATATATTTTGATGTTTTAAGTTTATTAAGTCAGCTGTCCTCGTTAGTAACCTACAACTAGTTGTCCACAGTTAGATGTACAGAAATAAATCGATAAATATTATCTTGAATCAATCCACGACCCAGTGTATACGTATCTCAGTATTGATCACAACTCAAACTATATATATTTTGGAATCAACCTCAACCCTGTATAGCTAACTCCAACATTCACATATAGAGTGTCTATGGTTGTTCCGAAATATATATAGATGTGTCGACATGATAGGTCGAAACATTGTATACGTGTCTATGGTATCTCAAGATTACATAATATACAATACAAGTTGATTAAGTTATGGTTGGAATAGATTTGTTACCAATTTTCACGTAGCTAAAATGAGAAAAATTATCCAATCTTGTTTTACCCATAACTTCTTCATTTTAAATCCGTTTTGAGTGAATCAAATTGCTATGGTTTCATATTGAACTCTATTTTATGAATCTAAACAGAAAAGTATAGGTTTATAGTCGGAAAAATAAGTTACAAGTCGTTTTTGTAAAGGTAGTCATTTCAGTCGAAAGAACGACGTCTAGATGACCATTTTAGAAAACATACTTCCACTTTGAGTTTAATCATAATTTTTGGATATAGTTTCATGTTCATAATAAAAATCATTTTCTCAGAATAACAACTTTAAAATCAAAGTTTATCATAGTTTTTAATTAACTAACCCAAAACAGCCCGCGGTGTTACTACGACGGCGTAAATCCGGTTTTACGGTGTTTTTCGTGTTTCCAGGTTTTAAATCATTAAGTTAGCATATCATATAGATATAGAACATGTGTTTAGTTGATTTTAAAAGTCAAGTTAGAAGGATTAACTTTTGTTTGCGAACAAGTTTAGAATTAACTAAACTATGTTCTAGTGATTACAAGTTTAAACCTTCGAATAAGATAGCTTTATATGTATGAATCGAATGATGTTATGAACATCATTACTACCTTAAGTTCCTTGGATAAACCTACTGGAAAAGAGAAAAATGGATCTAGCTTCAATGGATCCTTGGATGGCTTGAAGTTCTTGAAGCAGAATCATGACACGAAAACAAGTTCAAGTAAGATCATCACTTGAAATAAGATTGTTATAGTTATAGAAATTGAACCAAAGTTTGAATATGATTATTACCTTGTATTAGAATGATAACCTACTGTAAGAAACAAAGATTTCTTGAGGTTGGATGATCACCTTACAAGATTGGAAGTGAGCTAGCAAACTTGAAAGTATTCTTGATTTTATGAAACTAGAACTTTTGGAATTTATGAAGAACACTTAGAACTTGAAGATAGAACTTGAGAGAGATCAATTAGATGAAGAAAATTGAAGAATGAAAGTGTTTGTAGGTGTTTTTGGTCGTTGGTGTATGGATTAGATATAAAGGATATGTAATTTTGTTTTCATGTAAATAAGTCATGAATGATTACTCATATTTTTGTAATTTTATGAGATATTTCATGCTAGTTGCCAAATGATGGTTCCCACATGTGTTAGGTGACTCACATGGGCTGCTAAGAGCTGATCATTGGAGTGTATATACCAATAGTACATACATCTAAAAGCTGTGTATTGTACGAGTACGAATACGGGTGCATACGAGTAGAATTGTTGATGAAACTGAACGAGGATGTAATTGTAAGCATTTTTGTTAAGTAGAAGTATTTTGATAAGTGTCTTGAAGTCTTTCAAAAGTGTATGAATACATATTAAAACACTACATGTATATACATTTTAACTGAGTCGTTAAGTCATCGTTAGTCGTTACATGTAAATGTTGTTTTGAAACCTTTAGGTTAACGATCTTGTTGAATGTTGTTAACCCATTATTTATTATAACAAATGAGATGTTAAATTATTATATTATCATGATATTATGATATATAATATATCTTAGTATGATGTATATACAGTTAAATGTCGTTACAACGATAATCGTTACATATATGTCTCGTTTCGAAATCATTAAGTTAGTAGCCTTATTTTTACATATGCATTTCATTGTTAATACACTTAATAATATATTTACTTATCATTTAACATAATTAACCAAGTGTATCAATATCTTAATATGATTCATATGTACCTAGTAAGACATTGTTATAACGATAATCGTTATATATATCGTTTTCGAGTTTCTTAAATTAATAGTCTCATTTTTATGTATATAACTCATTGTTAAAATACCTAATGAGATACATACTTATAATAAAAACATGTTAACTATATATATAACCATATATATGTCATCATATAGTTTTTATAAGTTTTAACGTTCGTGAATCACCGGTCAACTTGGGTGGTCAATTGTCTATATGAAACATATTTCAATTAATCAAGTCTTAACAAGTTTGATTGCTTAACATATTGGAAACATTTAATCATGTAAATATCAATCTCAATTAATATATATAAACATGGAAAAGTTCGGGTCACTACACATATCTTCCCTAATAGCTTGGTAACTAATATTTACATGTTGTAAGAACATGTAAGCGCGAATTCTATTGATAGATCTATCGAATTTGACAACCCCAATTGCGCTAGTCTCTCTAGTATTGTAAACGGTTTCATAGTACTTCATTTTTACTACACTTGGTACAGTGTAGGGAGATTTCATAATAAAGGGAATATGCCACATTAATGGTTAAGTATGGTTACCGAAGCGCTCAACAACTTATAGAATATCTTTATTGAAATATTTGTAACTATGAAATCTTGTGGTCCATATTTATATCGATGCTAGCTTTAAACCTATATATCTCATTATCGTTTGTGTTGACTGTTTAAGCATGTTTATTCTCAGTTCCTTAAGAAAGTCTTCCGCTGTCGCATTATCTGAGCAAGCTTTGCATGGAGTCTCATGCTTTTGTTTAAAAGAGGGTTGCATTCAATAAAACTTTGGTCATGTATTATATTCGACTGTTATGTCACCATTGTAATATTTGAAAATCAATGTATCATGGGGATTATTTTGTAAATAATCGCCCATATGTTTAAAACTCGTATTATGTATAATAATGGTGTGCTTTTTATGAAACGAATGCAATATTTTCTAAAACGTATCATATAGAGGTCAATTACCTCGCTATGGGACCAATGAATAATGTACTGCATTTATAGTAATATGGACGGGTCGTTTCAGTTGGCATCAGAGCAGAGGTCTTACCGAACCAGAAATTGCATTAGTATGTGTGACCGGTATTTGTTAGGATGCATTAGTGAGTCTGGACTTTGACCAAACTTATTTTTGAAAACCATCGCTTATCATTTTTGGTCAAAAATTGAATATTATAACATATAAATATTATGTGATATATTTCTAATGTGATAGTTAATGTATGATAGATGTCTACTTCTAGCACCAATCTCATTATCACATTCAGCGACTCCGAAGAGGAATCTCCAGCAAAAGTACCAATCATTGATTTATCTGATAACCACGATGACTCAAAGAAAGATGTATCAATCATCTATATAACTAATGACGATGATGACCTAGAGTGGGATTCATTTTGGGAAGATTCACAAATTCCAGAAGAACCAGAAGTGAAAGAACCTGAAAACGATCTGGAGACGGAGGAGGAAGTCAAAGAAATTTCTAAACAAGATTGGAATAACGCAACAAGGGATGTTAAACTTCCTATTATAGTAGGGCTTGAGAACCGACACCTTTTACCACCAAACCACCCTTAGCATATAAATCTCCCTGATAATCCCACCAAGATACCAAGTACCTCCAACCCAAGACCAACAACAAAATACACTGTGCGTCTATCCCTCATTCCACGTAAACAAATTGATTCACTAACAACTAAAAGGCCCCGTCATTCTTGAATCACCTCCCGCTATGATAACATTTCACACCATGTATAATATTATGTAGTGTGCTTTATTTTATCTTACATATGTATTATGTAAAATATACCTATGTGAAATACTGGTATTGTATTGCTATATCATGAATAGGCATGAAATAATTATGTGATTTTACTTTAAATTTTTCATAATAGAATATTATCTAGATTGTAGTAGTTAATTTTTATACTAAGCTATTAAGTATGAACTTTAACGGGTAGGTAATACCCTAGAAATAATTATAAAATGCTAATAAGAAGAAAATGCTTTTATAATAATTGGTTCATATTATTAATATGCTATGATGTACCATTAATTACTCATTACATCTATAATATTCTATATGATTAATTATCTTATATGTTTATTGAAGAAACATGGCTCGATTAAACCGAATGACGGAACAAGAAATTGAGGAGCTTATCAACCAACGCGTAAACGACCGTATGCTTTGGGTCGAAGCGACAAGAGCATCAGCAAATAACACCAACCCTCGTGTTGGATGCACATATAAAGCATTTCAAGGTTGCAAACCTTCATCATTCAGCGGAACAGAAGGACCAGTCAGTCTAACCCGATGGTTCGAAAAGCTCGAGTCCGTATTTAAAATCAGTGGTTGTGCGGAAGGGGATAGGACAAAGTATGCTTCATGCATATTACATGATGGTGCACTTACATGGTGGAAAAACTATGTAAAAGCTGTAGGGGGAGATGAAGCATATGATACTCCTTAGGAGGAGTTGAAAAATATGCTAATCAATGAATACTGCCCAAGGAACGAGGTTAGAAAAATGGAAGCTGAGTTACGAAATCTAAAAGTTGTCGGAACCGAACTTACCAACTATAACAGGCGATTCATGGAATTAGCCTTGTTATGTCCTGAATTGGTACCAACGGAAGAGCGAAAGATTGAATTGTACAAAGATGGTCTGCCAAAGAACATCAAGGCCAATGTTACAGCATCCAAACCCAAGACAATTCATGAAGCTATAACCATGGCAAATGAGCTAATAGATCAGATCATCCTGTATAAGAACGCATCAAATGCCGATGCCAAGGTATCGAATAACAAAAGAAAGTGGGATAGTAACCGTGATCGAGGTCACCAACAACAATGTCTCAAGAAACAGGAAACCACACAAGGTACGGGTAGTGGTTCAAGTTCAGGTTACAAAGGACTAAATCCCTTATGTAACAGATGCCACAAACATCACACTGGTTTTTATAATGTGTTGTGCAACAAATATAATCGAAGGGGTCATCTTGCTGAAGATTGTTGGGTTCCCGTTACAAATACAAATGGCAACAAGACTCCTGCCACCAATGCAAATAGAACTGCCTTGGCTATTGTTACTTGTTACGGGTGTGGGAAACAGGGTCATATTAAGAGCCAGTGCCCGAATCCAGAGAAGAATAACAAACCTGCATGGGGAAGAGCATTTGTTATTAATGCTAGAGAGGCGTGTGAAGACCCGGAGCTTGTTACGGGTACGTTTACCATTAATGACTTATCTGCATCAATTATATTTGATACTGGTGCCAATAGAAGTTACAGGTGTAGAGACTTTTATGCTAAATTGAATTGTTCATCATTACCTCTAGATGCTAAGTACATGATTGAGTTAGCTAATGGTAAACTAATTAAAGCCGATAAAATTTGTCGTGATTGTAAAATAAATTTAGCCGGAGAAACGTTTAAAATTGATTTGATACCCGTAGAATTAGGAAGTTTTGATGTAATAATCTGCATGGACTGGATGTCCAAAATAGGAGCTGAAGTTATGTGTGCTAAGAAGGCAATTCACATTCCCCGTAAGGATAAAACGGAAGTAATGATTTATGGAGAGGAGGGTAACTCAAAGCTAAAACTCATTAGCTGCTTGAAAGTCCAAAAGTGCTTGAAGAAAGGGTGCTATGCTATCCTAGCACATGTTAATAAAGTCGAAATGAAAGAAAAAGAGAAGAGCATCAATGACGTGTCTGTGGCAAGAGATTTTCCTGAAGTCTTTCCGGAAGAGTTGCCAGGATTACCTCTATTTAGATCTGTAGAATTTCAAATAGATCTAGTACCAGGAGCTTCACCAGTGGCTCGTGCTCCATACAGACTTGCATCGTCTGAGATGAAAGAGTTACAAAGCCAGTTACAAGAATTACTGGACCGTGGATTCATTCGATCGAGCACTTCACCATGGGAAGCTCCGATTTTATTCGTCAAGAAGAAAGATGGATCCTTTCGAATGTGTAAAGATTATCGCAAATTAAAACAAGTTAACTATCAAGAATCGGTACGAATTACCAAGAATTGATGACTTGTTTGATCAGCTGCAAGGATCACGTGTTTCCTCCGAAATTGATCTAAGATCGGGTTATCATCAGTTGCGTGTCAAAGAAGAAGATATTCCAAAAACTGCATTTCAGACACGCTACGGTCATTATGAACTTTTAGTCATGCCGTTCGGGCTGACAAATGAACCAGCTGTATTCATGGACCTCATGAATCGGGTATGCAGTCCGTATTTGGATAAGTTTGTTATTGTCTTTATTGATGACATTCTTATTTATTCTAAGAATGAAGCAGAACATGAACAACATTTAAGGTTGGTGCTGGAACTGTTAAAGAAAGAACAGTTATACGCAAAGTTTTCCAAGTGCGCCTTTTGGTTGAAGGAAGTACAGTTCCTTGGTCACATTGTTAGCAGTGAAGGAATTCAGGTTGATCCAGTCAAGATTGAAGCCATTGAAAAGTGGGAGACCCCAAAGACTCCAACGCAAATACGCTAATTTTTGGGTCTTGCTGGCTATTACAGAAGGTTTATTCAAGATTTTTCCCGGATAGCCAAACCATTAACAGCATTAACACACAAAGGGAAGAAGTATGAATGGACTTCTGAGCAGGAAGTCGTATTTCAATTATTGAAGAATAAGTTGACTACATCGCCTATTCTATCGTTACCTGAAGGAAACGATGATTTTGTAATTTATTGTGACGCTTCGCGACAAGGTTTTGGTTGTGTCCTCATGCAACGAAAGAAGGTTATTGCATATGCATCCCGACAACTGAAGATTCATGAACAAAATTATACGACTCATGATCTAGAATTGGGAGCAGTGGTGTTTGCATTAAAGATTTGGAGACACTACTTGTACGGGGTTAAATGTCTTGTGTATACCGATCATAAAAGCCTTCAACATATCTTCAACCAAAAACAACTGAACATGAGGCAACGTAGGTGGGTCGAGCTGATAAACGACTATGATTGTGAAATTCGATATCATCCCGGGAAAGCAAATGTAGTAGAAGATGATTTAAGCAGGAAGGAAAGAGAGCCGATTCTAGTATGAGCAATGAATATGAAGATTCGTACGAACCTCACTACCCAAATTAAGGAGGCTCAACAAGGAGCTCTTTCTGAAGAAAACTTTGGAAATGAGATGCTTAAAGGGTTAGATAAACAGCTTGTTACACGGGAGGACAGAACCCGATACTTCGCTGGACGCATTTGGTTACCGAAGTTTAAAGGGTTAAGAAAATTGGTTTTGGATGAGGCACATAAGACGAGATACTCGATACATCCCGGAGCTGGAAAGATGTATCAAGATCTTAAAGCACACTTTTGGTGGCCAAATTTGAAAGCTGATATTGCAATGTACATCGGAGAATATTTGACTTGCTCCAAAGTCAAGGCGGAACATCAGAAACTGTCAGGTCTGCTTCAACAACCAGAAATCCCGGAATGGAAATGGGAATGTATTACTATGGATTTCATCACGAAGCTACCAAAGACTGCATGGGGTTACGACACCATTTGGGTAATTGTCGATCGTCTCACCAAATCTGCACATTTCCTACCTATGAAGGAAATGGATAAGATGGAGAAATTGGTACGATTATACATGAAGGAAGTTGTTTTAAGACATGGAGTACCTATCTCCATTATATCCGATCGCGACAGTCGGTTTACGTCAAGGTTTTGGCAATCACTACATGAAGCTCTAGGGACTCGTCTGGATATGAGCACTGCATATCATCCTCATATCGATGGGCAAAGTGAAAGGACCATTCAGACTATTGAAGACATGCTTAGAGCATGTGTGATCGATTTCGGAAATGGATGGGATAAATATTTACCATTGGCAGAATTCTCGTATAACAACAGTTATCATACGAGTATTAATGTTGCACCATTTGAAGCACTTTATGGAAGAAAGTGTAGATCCCCTATCTGTTGGAACGAAGTAGGTGACAGACAACTGACTGGTCCCGAGATCATACAAGAGACTACTGATAAGATTGTGCAAATCAAGGAGAGATTGAAGACCGCCCAAAGTCGTCAAAAGAACTATGTTGATGTTCGAAGGAAGCCGTTAGAATTTTAGGTTGATGACATGGTTATGTTAAAGGTGTCACCTTGGAAAGGTGTGATACACTTTGGTAAGAGGGGTAAATTAAACCCAAGATACGTAGGACCATTCAAGATCATTGAACGTATTGGACCGGTGGCTTATCGACTTAAGCTACCACAACAACTTGCTGGAGTACACAATACCTTTCACGTCTCGAACTTAAGGAAATGCCTTGCAAAAGAAGACCTCACTGTTCCTGTTGAAGAAATCCAAATCGATGAGAAACTGCATTTTATAGAAGAGCATGTCAAAATCATGGACCGTGAAGTCAAACCGCTCAAGCAAAGCAACGTACCTATAGTTAGGGTTCGTTGGAATTCTTGAAGAGGTCCCGAGTTCACTTGGGAAAGAGAGGACCAGATGAAACAGAAGTATCCACATCTGTTTACAAACACCGCCCATTAAATAGGTACTACTTCCAATTTCGGGACGAAATTTCTTTAATGGGTAGGTACTGTGATGACCCGAATTTTTCCGACTACTTGATTATACTATTTATATGATTTAATAATTTCAACATAATAAGCAATGAATTTTAATAAGTCTTGAACCTTCGGAAAGAATTTTATATAAGCAGTTGACTACCCTTTTATTCCTACGATTCACGAACGTCATAACTTGTATTAATTATATATATGTGTATATATACATATATTTAACTTGAAAATATGATAATTAAATATCTCATTAAGTATATTAACAAAGTATTATATATATATTTTCATACTACTAATTTAAAGAGTTTTTGAACAATATATATGTTACTATTTAAACGACGTAATTAACTTAAATTAAAATGTATTTACATACAATGTATTACGAGTGTAAATACATCCTTCAAATTATTGAATACACTTTATAATACACCAATATATATAAAGGATAGCTATACTCGTATTTTTGTTCAATTTCCTCAAGAATTTCTACTCGCATTCATACGGTATTTTTTTACCCGTATTATACACAGCTTCTAGAAGTATTTACTATTGGTATATACCAATAGAAATCTGCAATTATTTGTGTAATATGTCATCCATGACCTAATCAATTTAATATGTCATCCATGACTTAATACATTTTAACTTATCTTAGATATTTTCACTAAAAACCAAATTTTCAAGCCTATAAATAAGCACCATTTCTAACTCATTTTTACACACACTTGCAAGAACTCCCTCAAGTTTTGTTCTACTACTTCTTTCCAGCAACTTTACATTCTAAACTTGAGGTAAAAACTCTACTTCAACTCTTGTTCAATTCATATGTTTATAGCTATCTATATAAGAGTTTATAAACTAGAACATTGTTTAGTTGATTCTAAACTTGTTTGAAAAACTAATTTAATCTTTCTAACTTAACTCTAATAACACTTATTTATATGTATTATGATGTTATATTAAGTTAATATAAGAACTTATAACTTGTACATATGAAGAAAACCTTGAAACTTAACATATATCCTTTAATCTCCATTCGGTAAAAAGCGGGCTGTTTTGGGTTGGGAATTAAAAACCTATCTTAGATTTTGAGTTCGAGGCTAAGACTTTGGAAATATGTTAATATATGTAAATAAGACTTCCAGTATTTTTTTCATGATTTTAGACAAACTGGAAGTATTTTATCAAAAATCATATATTGGGTGGATGCCGGGATTTTTCCAAATCTGTCCACCAACACAAAAAGAGGGTAAAGCTCTAAAAATTACTACTTGGGATAAACTTTTCAAGTTGGTTTTGTAAGATTTAATTCTTAAGGAATCCATATCAATTTGATTCACTTTAAACAGAGTTGTAATGAATATTTGGCGAGCAAAACAAAATCTGCTAAAATTAACATTGTATGGACGAAATTTATATTATAAAAACTATATTAACCATATCCTTTTTAACCTTTCCTATATCCTATATATATTTGTACATGTTATCATTAGTATCACAAAATATTATAATCTTGGTTAATTTCGAGATTGTATATATATAATAATCTTGGTACGTTCCATGATAATACGTGCACAATACGTTTTGATAAATCCTAAGACAATATGTACACAATACGTCTTAGTTAATTCTAAGACAATAAGTATACAATACGTCTCTGGATTGATGCAAGACAATACTTACACAATACGCCGTGGGGTAATTCTAAGATTATATATATACCGATTAATGGACTTTTCGAACTATTTTGGACTACCAACATAAAATGTTAAAAATTATTATATAAGTATTCTATGAACTTGCTTTATTTTATATGTCGTATTATTATCTGAATCGTTATTATTGTTATAGGTTCGTGAATCCAAGGACGACGATATATTTTTAATAAGTTGAAAACTTATTATTAATATACTTTTACTACTGTGAGTATATAGTCCCATTTTTAAACTCTACAAATATTTTGGGATGAGAATACATGCATTTTATGTTTTACACCATGGACATAAGTACTTAAAATATATTCTACGTTGAGTTGTACCACCTTGCATATCTTCCCTAATAGCTTGGTAACTAATATTTACATGTTGTGAGAACATGTAAGCGCGAATCCTATTGATGGATCTATCGGGTTTGACAACCCCAACTGAGCTAGTTGCTCTAGTATCGTAAACAGTTGCATAGTACTTCATTTTTACTACACTTGGTACAGTGTAGGGAGATTTCATAATAAAGGGAATATGCCACATTAATGGTTAAGTATGGTTACCGAAGCGCTCAACAACTTATAGAATATCTTTATTGAAATATTTGTAACTATGAAATCGTGTGGTCTATATTTATATCGATGCTAGCTTTAAACCTATATATCTCACCAACTTTTGTGTTGACTGTTTAAGATTATTTATTCTCAGGTCCTTAAGAAAGTCTTCCGCTGTCGCATTATCTGAGCAAGCTTTGCATGGAGTCTCATGTTTTTGTTTAAAAGAGGGTTGCATTCAATAAAACTTTGGTCATGTATTATATTCGACTGTTATTTCACCTTTGTAATATTTGAAAATCGATGTATCATGGGGAATATTTTGTAAATAATCGCCCATATGTTTAAAACTCGTATTATGTATAATAATGGTGTGATTTTTATGAAACGAATGCAATATTTTCTAAAACGTATCATATAGAGGTCAATTACCTCGCTATGGGACCAATGAATAATGTACTGTGTAGCGATCCCGACAAATCGTCAAGTGACGGCGTTGACTACGTAGGTCCCATTACCTGGTCATAAGTCTTTAAAACAGACGTTTGACCCAAAATATGTCGCATCCATTCAAGTGTAAAGATTATTTCAAAGTTTACAAAGATAATTGACCACAAGTTAAGTTACAACGTTATAAGTACAAATGAAAACTATGCGACACAGTTTAAATAAGTTCAAAAGATGCTCCAAAATGCATGTATACTCGACATCCAAGCAAGTATCAAAAGAGTGCGGAAGCATGTATCACTAAGCATTCAAAACCTGAGAAAACATAGAAGAATCTGTCAACGAAAACGTTGGTGAAATCATAGGTTTAGTAAGTATTAAACGTTGTTTTTGAACCACAAGATTTTGTATTTCCATAACGTAGATTATCCAAATCATTTGCATTCCAAAAGTGTTGTTATACGCGAGCACTCAATTATCAAAACTTAACCAACGTTACCCCATCACACAGTGCTAGAACCCACACTAAAACACAAAAATATATTTCATCCGCATAACGGTAGCGAACCGTCCGAATGAGGGTTTGTTAAACCCGTATGGCCACACAATATAAGTTCTCGCTTACACCCTGCAAGTGTAACTAATGATAATCGAATTGAGGCATTTTTGTTCTAACTCGCACGTGGAATGTTTGTTTTCACACTTGTGTTCAAAACATAAAAGTAAGTAGTACAAGATGTAACAAAGTATATGTTTTCTCAGCCCACGATTTAAAAGTATAAAAGTTGTTGAAAAGGTGGGACTATGATCTCACCTTGAGCGCGAGAGTTAATAAAGTACTTCAACAAGTAAACGCGTGCAAAGACAAAGCTAGTCTTGACCTAAACATATAGGTTATATCAATATCGGTAAGCACAAACGGTCAAAGATGTTCAATTAGTCCTATGGCTCGTTACGACTCGATTATATTAACATGTGAATCAACTAGTCAAGTTTCATGCAAGTTACAAGTAAATAATCATGTTAGAAAGGTTGCATAAGTATTTGGTTAAGTTTGACAAAAAGTCAAACTTGGTCGGGTCAAAGTCAACGGAAAAGTCAACGGGGTCGGGTTGGGTATCCGACAATTTTTCTAAGTTATATAATCATATATGAGCATGTTGGCCAAGTTTCATGTTAATCGGAGGTCCGTAGCATAGGAAACATTTTACGTCAAAAGATCAAAGCAAACAGCCCATTTTAGTGTATCAGGACGGTGTCCCAAAAATCAGGACGGTGTCCTGATATGAAGAGTGGGACGGCGTCCCAATTGTCAGGACGGCGTCCCAATATGAAGGGTGGGACGGCGTCTAGGAGGTTGGGACGGCGTCCCAAAAGGCTTACAGGTCCTGTTTGCAGAAAACACAAGGCACGAGCCAAACTTCAATCAATCCTAGTTTATGATCCGCAAACAATCAAGACATGTATTTTATATCACCGAAAAGCTCTTTCGACAAGGAACACAACTAGATACATTTCCTAAATCAAATTTATCATTTTAGACAACAAAAATCTCGTCGAAAGTTCGTTAAACGTTCCAAAACAAGGTTTCAAGTTCATCAATTGCAATTCAAGTTTCGGGAATCCAATTTACATGTATGATATGCCGTTTTGAAGGTAATGAAACATGTAATACAACTAAACACTTATCAATAACATTAACAAGCATTCAACGCATCAAAAGTTCATTTTAAAGCTATCAAACCCTAACCAAAAGTTCACAAAATCAATAATCGCGTTTATGAAGTTTCTTTAATCAATCTATACATCAAAATGAAGCTAATGATACTAGTAACACTTTTAAAACATGCACATTGACAATCTAATAACATTTGATCATCCAAAATCAAGGATTTAGCAAGTAATTTTCATAATGAACTAGTTACACCAAAAACAACAAATCGAGCATACAAATTACATACACGACATCACAATGAGCCATAGACACTAATTAACATACTTTTAAGTCAAGAACACAAATTTAAAGAAAACTAGTGTTTTTAGAAAGTTACCCAAACTTGATGATATTGGTATCAAAATGTAGAGGATGAAGAGAGGATCACGAAAATGTAATTTGTTTTGATGTTTGCTTCTCCAATCGGATTTAGATGATGATTTTATGTTTGAGGGTTTTGAGTTCAAAAATGGGAAGTAGAGAGAAAGAGGAGGATGAAGGTGGGAGGTGGAGATGAAATGAATGGATGTGGTAAGTGGGTTGACTAGTTGACCTAGTCAACTAGTTTGCCCATTTAGCAATCTCGGTCCCTCGAGTTTCAAAGCGGGTGCGGGAATTAACCCAACGAATATTTTAAAAACGTTCGAGTAACAGATGACGTTATAATTAGATAACGAGAATATTTAAAATGTTACATAACAAAGGATACGAATCTAGATACGAAGGGTATTATTTAAAAAGAAAAAGACGGGCGTTAAAATAATTTAACGGAAAAATGCGGGATGTTACATTATCCACACCTCAAAAGAAATTTCGTCCCGAAATTTAGTTGGAAGTAGTAGTCGATATCTCTTACTCGAGACTTTACGTTGTCAATGTTATGAATAAGTGAAGGCACGTCCTTGAGTGTTCTCATGAATTTGGATAGTTAGGGTATTTCGTTGTATTAAGGTTCGGTTTTTACGATCCCTGGTTTCAACTGGTTTTCCTATGAAGAGAAGTTTCTCATCGATAGTTGATGTATCTAGCAGGATTGCACGTTCCTGTTCCGCAGGACACGTTTCTAAGTTTGTTACATGGTACACAGGGTAAGCGGAAACTTAATTGAGTCAGAAGTTCCAAACGGTAGGAAGCGGTTCCAATACGCCCCAAGGTTTCAAAAGGGTTAACGTGTCGCGAGTTTAACTTTCCCTGATTCCCGAAACGGATTACACCTTTCCAAGGTGCGGGTTCTCAATATTACACTGTTACAGGGATTTTGTGAGGTTTTCGTCTAAGTTTGGTATAACTCTTTTGGTGACTATGGGTTGTCTCGAGCCCTTCTCGGACTTGAATGATCTCAATTGTTGTTTCTTGATTGAGTTCAGATTCTGTGTTTTGTTTGCCACATGCGTTGGTTAAATGAACAGGGGTACGACATTAGCGGTCATATAGGGTTTCGGAAAGTGCGGGTGAACACACGAGTGGTAACTACTGTTGTACGAGTGATCTACTAAAGGTGACAATACGAGTTTGTGACATGTCTTTCCAAGACGTAAATTGTTCGTTTGCTCGGTTCATCGGTTTGTGGGTGGTACGTGGTACTCTTGTCTAAGCGGGTCTCCAGGATTTCTTGTAAAACTAGAAGTGAAACGAGTATTTCGATACGGGATAATTGACAAGGATACACCGTGTTGGAATAGAATCTCTTAAGATATGTTTGAACAAGTTAGTTAGGGTTCAAAAAAAAAAAAATGTTCGTTAGGACTATTCACCCTCGTGGCGAATACTAATGTAATGTGAGGAGTTTCTCTATCCATGGAGAAATGTTACAAGGAGTTTCCTTAAACGGAAATGCGAGCGATAAAGATAGGAGTGAAATGAGGACTGAGAATAGGATGAGCTTACATCTCGAGGTTGCCATAACGTGCCTCTAGTTGTCGAAAATTGAAGTCTGGAAGAGAAACAAGATAGTACACGTAATTGTATAGTTCGGGGTTGAATAATAGTTGGCCGATTATCAGAAACACAAGGACGTTAAGTCAAAGAAGAATGAAGTATCGTTGGATTGTGTGTTATCTTAAATTCCAGTAATATCAGACAGTAACGGTGAAATAACAGAGGTATGTGTGTGGTACGTGATGACGAGAAAGTTGATCGGATCTACAGTTTAGTATTCGAATTCTTCGTGCAAAATAACGAATTTTAGTTACGTTAATTTTGAGTCGAGAGAGTATGCCTTTCGGCGTTCATGTAGAAATATTTCCATGTTTGAGTTCCATCTGTTGCTATACGATTTTAACTAGAAATGTTGGTGTGAAGAATCACGCTCAAGGTTCGAACACGGAGAGGTTTAAAGTTTTCCCTTAGTGAGTTAACGAGTTTAAAAGTCGGGTAACACGAGAAAAGTCAGAAATGAATCTTCGGTGATAACAGGCGAGATCTAAGATTTTACGAATACAAGTCTGAGTTGAGAGAGTTTCATGATTACGTGTGGCTTGATTTCGAGATTGATTGTAATGCCTTGACCATTAACATCATGGTCTAGAAAATTTGACTTCGTTTAACAGAAATTCTCACTCGGAGAATTTGGTATAGAGTTGCTCTTTTCTCAAAGTTCGAGCGTAAGATGATGTTGTTGTTCGTTTGCCTTCTTTACTTGAATAAGTTAAGATGTCATCTATAAATATGATAACAGATTTGTCTAGATAAGTTGCATACGTGGTTTAGGAGGTTCATGAATACGGACGGAGTCCTAAATAAATCAAACGGTACTAAGAGGGATTTACAACTAACGTTGCGAGCTCGGAAAATGGCTTAGGAGACATCGTCTCCCTTAACCCCCAATTGATGATAACCAGAACGGAGGTCGATTTGGAATACACGGGATCCACGCAAATAATCATGAGGTAATGGATACGAGGAAGAGAGTATTGGTTTCCAACCGAAAGTTACTTAGTTCACAATAATCTATACATAAATGTAGGGCAACAATTTCTCCTTAATGAATAGGTTTTGAGTTCCTTAGTTCTATAGGTGTCGAGTCCAATTTCTTAATGCATATCCTCCGATAAAATTTATAGGCACACAATATTTTCCGTCGGTCACTTAAATCGTCTAAGTAGTATCTGGGGGAAAGAGGTGGAATATAAAGAGCACGAGTCAAATCCTTGGTTATAAAACGTCTAACGGTACTCGAATCGAATAAGTATGAAATATACGGTTTGTTGTGAAGAAACGTACCCGTGACTAGTCCATCATCGTCTCGGGCATCCTAGGTGTCGATGTTGTAAGTTCAACGGCGCGCGTTGGTTTTTGCTTTATTCTTTGGGCATTCATTCCTAAAATGACCCGATTGGCCACATTTGTAGCAAATACTCGGCTTTGGTGCGTCGGGCCCCTTTTGAGTGACGGGGGCGGTACTTCCACAATACTTGGCAATATGACCACTACCTTGGCACCGATGGCAAATTAGCTTGCCACATTCACCAAAATGATGCTTGTGGTATTTGTTGCAAAAAAGGTCGTGTCCCGGCATAACTTTTCTTGCCGACGGGGGTGAGAGGTTCCTTGGCAAAGTTGTTGTTGTAGTTGCTCGATGGAGAGGCTTCCCATTTTCTTTTGTTGTTACCCGGTTGGTCCTCGGCCGTAGGTGTCGGCGCTTCAATTTCATTCACCGTTTTTATAGATTGGCGGGCCATCGTTAAAGCCTCTTGTAGGTTGGCGGGTTTGGATGACATTAACCCGTGTTGAACGCTCTTCGGGAGGCCATCCATGTAAAGTTCGACTCTTAGGGATTCGGGAGTCATGAGATTTGGACACATTAAGACTAGTTCGGTAAACCGTTGATTATAAGCTTCGAGGTCATTCCCGACCGTTTTTAAATTCCTTAGACCCTGTTCGAGCCTTCGCGTCTCGTCGCGCGGGAAGTATTCGGTGATCATTCTTTCTCTTAATTCGGTCCAAGAGAGTGTAAGGGCCTCATCGATACCCACTGATTGTACATACGTGTTCCACCATGAGAGAGCAACACCGGTGAAAGTGAGGGTGGAAAACTTGACCTTATCTTGGTCCTGACAACCGCTTATGTTAAAAACGGCTTCCGTTTGTTCGAACCATCGGGTGAGAGCAATCGGTCCCCCGGTTCCATCGAAAGTGGGAGGTTTGTACCCCATGAAGTTTTGTAGGAGCAACCCTCGTTTGAATTACCGACTCCATGGTTGTTGTGGTTGTGGTTGTTATTGATGTCGGAGGAGATACTAGCCATAGCCGCACCTATGGCGGTGGCTATCATGCGTTGAAAAGCTTGTTCGGAAGTTTCATTACGTGGCCCGCGACGGGGAGGCATTGTTCCTTCAAGACACAAGAATATCGTTGATTAGTATTCTCAATAATACTAATCATGATAGGGAATGATGATGTAGAGAAAATTTTCCTTGACTCGCCTTAAATTCTTTATGTCATAATGTCGGAATGTCCATATGAATCACCGTAATATAATCCCGGAAATTATATTACCCTGATTCTCATGTGCATTTAACATTACCTCATAAAGTCAAGGTGGCGCGTCAACAAAATTTATCAACGTAAGATCAAGATCGAATACGAGTTAGATATGATAGAAGAGTTCGAGTATAGATGCACAAATAGTCAAGTAATTCCTACTTCAGTCTATATGCCAGTTGTAGTCTAGATTCACCTATGTACCCTATGACTCGGGGTGGACACAAATGAACTCTAAATCCCTACAACCAAGGCTCTGATACCACTTGTAGCGACCCCGACAAATCGTCAAGTGACGGCGTCGACTACGTAGGTCCCATTACCTGGTCATAAGTCTTTAAAACAGACGTTTGACCCAAAATATGTCGCATCCATTCAAGTGTAAAGATTATTTCAAAGTTTACAAAGATAATTGACCACAAGTTAAGTTACAACGTTATAAGTACAAATGAAAACTATGCGACACAGTTTAAATAAGTTCAAAAGATGCTCCAAAATGCATGTATACTCGACATCCAAGCAAGTATCAAAAGAGTGCGGAAGCATGTATCACTAAGCATTCAAAACCTGAGAAAACATAGAAGAATCTGTCAACGAAAACGTTGGTGAAATCATAGGTTTAGTAAGTATTAAACGTTGTTTTTGAACCACAAGATTTTGTATTTCCATAACGTAGATTATCCAAATCATTTGCATTCCAAAAGTGTTGTTATACGCGAGCACTCAATTATCAAAACTTAACCAACGTTACCCCATCACACAGTGCTAGAACCCACACTAAAACACAAAAATATATTTCATCCGCATAACGGTAGCGAACCGTCCGAATGAGGGTTTGTTAAACCCGTATGGCCACACAATATAAGTTCTCGCTTACACCCTGCAAGTGTAACTAATGATAATCGAATTGAGGCATTTTTGTTCTAACTCGCACGTGGAATGTTTGTTTTCACACTTGTGTTCAAAACATAAAAGTAAGTAGTACAAGATGTAACAAAGTATATGTTTTCTCAGCCCACGATTTAAAAGTATAAAAGTTGTTGAAAAGGTGGGACTATGATCTCACCTTGAGCGCGAGAGTTAATAAAGTACTTCAACAAGTAAACGCGTGCAAAGACAAAGCTAGTCTTGACCTAAACATATAGGTTATATCAATATCGGTAAGCACAAACGGTCAAAGATGTTCAATTAGTCCTATGGCTCGTTACGACTCGATTATATTAACATGTGAATCAACTAGTCAAGTTTCATGCAAGTTACAAGTAAATAATCATGTTAGAAAGGTTGCATAAGTATTTGGTTAAGTTTGACAAAAAGTCAAACTTGGTCGGGTCAAAGTCAACGGAAAAGTCAACGGGGTCGGGTTGGGTATCCGACAATTTTTCTAAGTTATATAATCATATATGAGCATGTTGGCCAAGTTTCATGTTAATCGGAGGTCCGTAGCATAGCAAACATTTTACGTCAAAAGATCAAAGCAAACAGCCCATTTTAGTGTATCAGGACGGTGTCCCAAAAATCAGGACGGTGTCCTGATATGAAGAGTGGGACGGCGTCCCAATTGTCAGGACGGCGTCCCAATATGAAGGGTGGGACGGCGTCTAGGAGGTTGGGACGGCGTCCCAAAAGGCTTACAGGTCCTGTTTGCAGAAAACACAAGGCACGAGCCAAACTTCAATCAATCCTAGTTTATGATCCGCAAACAATCAAGACATGTATTTTATATCACCGGAAAGCTCTTTCGACAAGGAACACAACTAGATACATTTCCTAAATCAAATTTATCATTTTAGACAACAAAAATCTCGTCGAAAGTTCGTTAAACGTTCCAAAACAAGGTTTCAAGTTCATCAATTGCAATTCAAGTTTCGAGAATCCAATTTACATGTATGATATGCCGTTTTGAAGGTAATGAAACATGTAATACAACTAAACACTTATCAATAACATTAACAAGCATTCAACGCATCAAAAGTTCGTTTTAAAGCTATCAAACCCTAACCAAAAGTTCACAAAATCAATAATCGCGTTTATGAAGTTTCTTTAATCAATCTATACATCAAAATGAAGCTAATGATACTAGTAACACTTTTAAAACATGCACATTAACAATCTAATAACATTTGATCATCCAAAATCAAGGATTTAGCAAGTAATTTTCATAATGAACTAGTTACACCAAAAACAACAAATCGAGCATACAAATTACATACACGACATCACAATGAGCCATAGACACTAATTAACATACTTTTAAGTCAAGAACACAAATTTAAAGAAAACTAGTGTTTTTAGAAAGTTACCCAAACTTGATGATATTGGTATCAAAATGTAGAGGATGAAGAGAGGATCACGAAAATGTAATTTGTTTTGATGTTTGCTTCTCCAATCGGAATTAGATGATGATTTTATGTTTGAGGGTTTTGAGTTCAAAAATGGGAAGTAGAGAGAAAGAGGAGGATGAAGGTGGGAGGTGGAGATGAAATGAATGTATGTGGTAAGTGGGTTGACTAGTTGACCTAGTCAACTAGTTTGCCCATTTGGCAATCTCGGTCCCTCGAGTTTCAAAGCGGGTGCGGGAATTAACCCAACGAATATTTTAAAAACGTTCGAGTAACAGATGACGTTATAATTAGATAACGAGAATATTTAAAATGTTACATAACAAAGGATACGAATCTAGATACGAAGGGTATTATTTAAAAAGAAAAAGACGGGCGTTAAAATAATTTAACGGAAAAATGCGGGATGTTACATACTGCGTTTATAGTAATATGGACGGGTCGTTTTATTATTTTTTCTATTTTTCAAACGAACCCACCACCACAAAAATCAATTAAGCTGGAATCTTGAATACTACGCTTGGGCCGTAAAAATTGTTGGTAATTGTTGGGCCGTGACCCAACTCAGTTTCTTTCCTGTTGAGCCACTAACTTTGAGCCTTTGCTTCTTTATTTTTTTTCTTTCTGTTTCTGCTTACAACTAAAGGGACGAGGCAAATTGATGACACATTTATAGTGTCACGGTGATAACAGTAAAGTTGTTATGGTGATGACGTGATTTATGATGATGATGGTAATATGATCAACGATGATGATGTAGTATGATGGTGATAAAGTTATAAGATGATAATCATAATAAAGAAGATATATGATATGTTAAAACGATAAAGATCTAATGATGATTTTGATTCGATGTTGATGAAGAATGATGACCGGGTTTATATTGGTGATGATGGCATAAATGACGATGATGTTTTGTTGTGGATGTTTACGGTTATAATCATGAAGATTCATGATGATGATGATTTTTTTTTTAAATAAAGAAGATAATAAACTGTTCCATTATATGTCAAATAATCGTACGAGTTATTACATGAAAATCTGATATGGTCGAATGGTTTATGGGAGTGTTGTGTGAATGGGAGGTCGTGAGTTCCAATACAGGCGACTGCATATATATATATATATATATATATATATATATATATATATATATATATATATATATATATATTTTATCAAGAAAAGCCGTCTGGTTAGGTGGGCCTGTTGGGCTGAGAATTTAAAAATTGAATTGGCCTTTTATATGGACTGCTGCTGTTATGACCCAAACAACACTAATCAAAATGGTATAACTTATCATTTTCATTATTATTATTAAGTAGTATTTAATTTATTATTATTATTAGTATTATTATTAGTATTATTATTATTATCATAATCTGTATTATTATTAATCATTATTAGTATTAGGTATTATTAACAATATTATTGTTTTTATTATAAAAAGTAAAAAGATAACTTATTATTATTAGTAATATCATCATTATCAAGATTTTATATATTAATATCATTATTTTCACTATCACTACTATTATTTATTATTATTATTAGTATTATTATTGTTATAAAAATATTACAACTTTCTATTAAAAATATTATTTTTCCAAATAAAGTATTAGTTATATAAAAACATATTTTAATACAATCATATATATATATATATATATATATATATATATATATATATATATATATATATATATATATATATATATATATATATATATATATATATATATATATATATATATATATATATATATATAAAGATATTAATCTTAATACGTTATATTATATAAATAAACTCAGATGATTAAATGTGATATGTGTTAATATATATATACATGATATAGGTTTGTGAATCCGAGGCCAACCCTACACTTGTTAAATGTCGTCATATGTATTTTTACTACAAAATACAGTATGGTGAGTTTCATTTGCTCCCTTTTTAAATGCTTTTGCAATATATATTTTTATAACTAAGAATACATGTGCTGTTTTTATAACTGTTTTAATAGACATAAGTAATTGAAACTACATTGTATGGTTGGATTATTAAACCGAATATCGCCCCTTCAAGTCTGGTAACCTAAGAATTAGGGAAATGGCCCTTAATTGACGCGAATCCTAAAGATAGATCTATGGGCCTAACAAACCCCATTCTAGAATTTAGAATGCTTTAGTACTTCGATTTAGATGGTGATTGAGATTGCCAATATTATGGCATACTTGCGACTATGCGGGGGATATTCTATATGCATTATGTTAATGTCGGTTACCAGGTGTTCATCATACGAATGATTTTTATACACTTGCGAGTGTAAGGTTATTTATGAAAAATGAAATCTTGTTGTATATTAAAATTATGGAAATGATCGATTATGATAAACTAATAAACTCACCAAAATTTTGGTTGACACTTGAAAGCATGTTTATTCTCAGGTATGAAAGAAATCTTCAACTGTGCATTTGCTCATTTTAGAGATATTACTTGGAGTCATTCATGACTTATTTCAAAAGACGTTGCATCCGAGTCATTGAGTTCATCAAGATTCTTACTAAGTCAATTATAGTTGAATATATTATGAAATGGTATGCATGCTGTCAACTTTCGATGTAATGAAAGTTTGTCTTTTAAAAAGAATGCAATGTTTGTAAAATGTATCATATAGAGGTCAAATACCTCGCGATGTAATCATATGTTATTGTATTCGTTCTTATGGATTAGGACGGGTCACTACCTGTGGTATCAGAGCGGTGGTCTTAGTGAACCAGGTCTTGCATTAGTGTGTCTAATTAGTAGTTGTTAAGATGCATTAATGAGTCTGGACTTCGACCGTGTCTGCATGTCAAAAGTTTTGCTTATCATTTCTAGTCAGAAATCATCTGCTTATCATCCTTAGGAAATTACCTGCTTATCATTCTTAGTCTAGACATGTCTTACTGCCTCTATTGCATAGACAGTGTATAGATAAATTCATATCTTAGCATATCTGTTATTGTTACCTTTGCCTGACAGCTTCCGTAGATTCCTCCGTAACTTATGGGATTTTAGTATTATATATGCATATGTAAATTATGTATTGCAGGGTACTAATCTACATTCTATAATCTATTTCTTATCGAAAATCCTTCATCTGATCGTACGAGATGAATCCCTCAACCAGTTCGAATCCCTCAGATTTCGATAGCTATTCCGATAGTTATTCCGACAGCTATTCCGACATGAATATTCACCTAAGCTCCAAAAGCGGTGTCACCAGAATGAATCAATCAATTAGCCATCCCTAATTCATCTGATGGGTTCGTTGTCGACCTAATCAATGGAGATGTGAAGAAGGCGATCCCTTCCACCAACCAAATTTCCCTCTTGACGAAGAACCTGAAGCACTTACCGGCGAACCTGCTCGTAATACTTTTTTCTCTCTCATTTCCAGAGTACTTCGTCATGATTATATACCATCTCTAATTCTAGATCTTATTCATCCGCTCGTTCTGACCGACAATCACCCCAGAATAATAGAAGAAGTCAACGAGCTTCGCGCTCGAGTAGTGGCTTTAGAGAATTTGGTGCAAAACTTACCACCTTCGACAACATCACCGACATCAACAGAACAACCAGCAACAACACCCGTACCATCAACAACACACGTCTCAACATCACAATTCATACCTCGAACTTAATCATCGTTCTACAAATTGTTCTACATCATTTATCTTCGTTCTGCATAACGATTATGTAATTTCTAATGTTTTAGAGATTATATATATTCTAGTTCTAACAGTAAATCAAATGAGATTAATATAATATTAACTCATTAAATCCATGACTACATCTGAAGAAAATATATATGTATATATATTTTCATAAAGATTGTAATTAAAAATTCTTTCGTACAAATTGTTAATGGTGAAAATATTTTAACGGGTAGGTAATACCGGAAGAATATTTAGTTTTCACATTAGTAAGTTACACTGTACATTCTTTGAATCTGATTCAACAGTCATTTACTATCCTACTTACACCCGCAGCTATACGAATCCGTTCACCACAGAGTAACTATTTTCATCCAATTTCATATTTGGATTTTGATCTATCAGAATCCGACAAGTGGCATAATGAAGAAGACATTGGACAAAATAAAATTTGTTAGAAACAAACAAATTAACTATGAGAAATTTTGTTAAGAATCCACGCTAACAAAATCCTAGCTAATTGTTCCTAGCTAACTGATTACATTTTATTTATCGCAATTTATTTTATCTCAATTTACTTCTCGCAATTTTATTTATTGTCATTTAATTTCTGTTATTTATTTTACGCACTTTATTTATCGTCATTTAAATACTGTTATTTACGCATTTTAAATATCGGGACACGTAAACAATTTTTGACATATCATATCGATGCATCTATAAATATTATTTGGAATAACCATAGACACTCTATATGCAGTAATGATAGAGTTAGCTATACAGGGTTGAGGTTGATTCTACAATAATATATATACTTTGAGTTGTGATCGAGTCTTAGACATGTACACGGGTCACGATACGTATTAATTAATTCGAATCTTATATATTAAGAAATATATGAATTATTGGACTGTTAACTGTGGACTGCTAACTGTGGACTGCCAACATTGGACAATTAAAATGAATTAAAATATTGATTATAACATATGAAACTAAACAATTCTTCAAGTTTGCCACTTGATTTCATCTTAAACCTCATTTGTATCTTGATGATTACAATCCGCATTCAAACCTTTCATGATTCTTGAAAACACCTCAATCGAGAGGATAAACCAACCGCACTTCATCTACAGACGGAAGAATTTATGCATATAGTTATGCACCTGAAAAACTCTCAGAACTTGAGTAAACGTTTAACACGTATCTGTGCTAATTCCTTTAGTGTTATTATTACCCAAAATAACTTGGTGATTCCTTTCAAAGTAGCAAATTATGTCACAGCTCCAGCAAGTCAACTTCGACTTTTCGTTCAAAACAACCTTATTAACATCTTGATATATATGTGTGCTCTTTTATTGTTACCGGGGAACCTTTTATATTCCACCATATTACCATCAGCGTTTAATCATCTAAAAACACAACTCTCTTGAATCCACCTCGGATTGATAACCGATGATTCATGTATGGTATCATTAAATGCAGAGGAAACAAAAAAAAATTGTAGATGGTCTAAACATCCAAAATTTTGATGATAAAGAAGGGAGTGTTAGGAACGCTCGATAGAAAATTTGGTACTAAAAAATAGATTGAGCAAACCATAAAGGAGACCAAGGATACATACAAGGAACAAACCCTATATTCAAAGAATCTAGGTAATTTTGGATCCGATGAAATCTTTAGGGAATATCTTGCTCTGAAGTCATGTTAAAATCTTGTGAAAAAATTTTCTTCAGCAACTTTCGAACTTTGCAATTCCAAAATATCATCATAAATATCTTCAATATTTCTGAAGATATTTATGTTTCATAAATATTCTTATCCAAAATTATTTATCTATTAGTGCTATCCGTGTTACATCATAAAGGAAAACTATTTTAGTTTCTAAATTTCTTTAAAATTCGAGTTTGAATTATGAATGATTTCTGGAGGAGTGTTGGAAATTGAATCATGAGTTAGTATAATATAATGCGCTTGGCCAACGTGGTTATATTAGAGTAAGTCATGCTGAATTTCTAATGAGGCATGATGATTCACAGATCATACACTCATCATGTGCCATGCTACATAACTCTTTCATTCTACTTAACCTCTAATCGTATCAAGAAAACATATTCTTGATAGTTCTATCTTTCCATGAATCCGGTAATTTAACAAATCAAATCGTGCTATTCCCTTTCCTTTCTGCTTGTAATCTTAGTTATATTCTTTCAAACTTCATACCTACAAATTCGAGACATTTTACTTGCCTTACTTAAAATTGAGAAGAGAAAACAACAACATGAAGCTCCAAAATATAAGGGAGAATATAAAGCCCAATAACAACACAGAGGTTACAATCCGTGGATATTAATACGAATAGCAATATAAAGACACGGTAGAATTAAGAATAGTATCATCCCAAGGTAATAGTAGAAGTAAACAGATTTTCTTGATGGAAGATTGAAAAGAAGGATGACAGAAATGATAATTAAGAAAATATCAAGGATTAGAACTGGATTAAGCATTTTCACAATCTTTTAGATGTATGAACTAAGAAAGAAAGTATAGGAATGGTGAGAATAATGGAACAGAAGAGTTTAATTTATAATGGAAATATCAGACAGAGTAATCGAGGTAGATCACCGTATTTAATTACAGAGATCTTAATTTCCATAAATCCCGAAGAATCAGATCTTACAGATTTCCAAGATTTTCTTTAAATCCCTTGAATTCCGAAATTCAACTGAGACAATGTCAAAAGTTAAGACACACCTTATATTCTAAATTCAACCATGACTAGTCAGAAGTTATGATGAAACGTGTCTTTTTCATTTCAATCTTTTGTGATAGCTTCACTTGTACGCTTCGAATAATCAAATTATTTTATCTGTATTACTCAAAGATGAAAAAAAATTCTATCTTATCAATTCATATTCGGCAGGAAAACATTTTTATTGTTAGCCATGACGACCTCGATTAAATTTGGGGACGAAATTTCTTTAACGGGTAGGTACTGTCATGACCCGGAAAATTTCAACTAATTTGAACCAAACTCACGATACGATTTCATAATTCTGACATGATAAGCAAAGTCCGTTATGTTGCGTCTCAAAAATTTTGAACTATTTTTTCGTACATTCATTTGACTTCGACCATTTACGATGATTCACGAACAATTAATTATAAATAGATATGTGTGTGTGTGTGTGTATATATATATATATATATATATATATATATATATATATATATATATATATATATATATATATATATATATATATATATATATATATATAAATGGTAATTCAAAATATAATTTGAAATATTATATTATTTAGTTATTAGAATTAATATTGTAAAATAAATAATATATGATATAATAAAATTTATTATTAAATGAATCTAATTTAAAATTTTGAATTTTTTTTAAAGATGACTTTTATCTGTAAAATGTTTAGCAAGGAGCACGATTTAATACTCCGTGAATTGATAACAGGACAAACCCCTGGCTTCTACCCTATTCTAGATATTTGTTGATTTAATTTACTGTTTAAGATTTATAATTAAGATTATTGAGTTTCTATGTATTTTTATCTTACTCATGCTCAATCATCAATTTAACAACTAGCACTAACTACTTCTCCTGTTTCCTTTATGCTCTATACAACATGCCCACTTATTCAAAACCATAATCTATTTTCAACCATTTAAAAAGAACCCATACTTTTAAACTTTTAGTTACTACGGGCCACTATAAATTGTATACATTATAACCAAATTTTTCAATGGTGGGGACATTGTTATTATTAAAACATCACTCTTATATATATATATATATATATATATATATATATATATATATATATATATATATATATATATATATATATATATATATATATATATATATATCGATATATAAGGTACAGTTACATATGCAAATCAATAATTAATTGAAATCTGTTACACATACTTATCAAACTTTCCATCTTTTTCTTTCCCGTAAATTATTGTCGATCATTTTTCATTATAAAATAAGTGACTAACTTATGAGACAAAAATCATTCAATAACCCTCTAGCATATTAAATTATACATATGAATTATTACATAAAGTTACTGATTGTTACTTTTCAATATCATATCAATATATCTATATATACACATACTTAGGGATAAACCACCATATGTGTTTCTTCTTCGATCAAGAACCCAACACCACCATGAGTATCATCCTCCTTCCATCCCCACCATAACCCATCACCACCTCCATCCACGTGAAAACCCCCAAGAATTACAATCACTTTCTTCCCTCTCTCTCTCTCTTCTCTCCCTCCTTTTTCTATCGTGAATATTTCACCACCAACACTCACGTAAAATCCTTACTGCTACTATTGATCATCTATTTGTCACCACCCTCAACACCTCACGACCACCATGACCATTGCATAACTACTGCCGTATTTTTATTTCTCATATCAAGACCACCATCAAGTGCAACCACTATTGTGGCTATAAAAAGTTTTTATTTTCTATTTTTATTCAGACCGAAAACCACCATCATACATCAACACGAACCCACTCCTATTCCTTTTTATCCATTTTCTGCTCGATCGCTAGTGGTTACTGTTACTTACAGTTTTTGTTTTCTTGAATCACGAACATTAAACCAAAACTGCTGCAGCTGCAGTTACATACTTATTCCAAGCAAACCAACCTCGAACATCACTATCCGAAGCTCTGGTACAGCTGCAACTTGTCGGTTGATTTACTGTACAAACATTCACGAAACCCATCAAGAACCGCTGTTGAACATATCTATTTATATTCCTGTTTGCTTACAGCTCGAGAAATAGCACGGTACGTGTTCTTGTTTCTTTGATGATACAGTAAATAATGATGATCGATGTTAAAAACTGTCGGTTGTTATATTACGAATCATGAAAAGGAAAGATGAGCTGTAAAGTTGAAGATGATGTATTATTGTTTCTATTTTCAAACGAGCCCACCACCACAAAAATCAATTAAGCTGGAATCATGAATACTAGGCTTGGGCCGTAAAAATTGTTGGTAATTGTTGGGCCGTGACCCAACTCAGTTTCTTTCCTGTTGGGCCGTTAACTTTGAGCCTTTGCTTCTTTATTTTTTTTTTTCTGTTTCTGCTTACAACAAAAGGGACGAGGCAAATTGATAACACATTTATAGTGTCACAGTGATAACAGTAAAGTTGTTATGGTGATGATAAACGATGATGATGTAGTATGATGGTGATAAAGTTATAAGATGATAATCATAATAAAGAAGATATATGATATGTTAAAATGATAAAGATCTAATGATGATTATGATTCGATGTTGATGAAGAATGATGACCGGGTTTATATTGGTGATGATGGCATAAATGACGATGATGTTTTGTTGTGGATGTTTACGATTATAATCATGAAGATTCATGATGATGATGATTTTTTTTTAAAATAAAGAAGATAATAAACTGTTCCATTATATGTTAAATAATCATACGAGTTATTACATGAAAAGCTGATATGGTCGAATGGTTTATGGGAGTGTTGTGTGAATGGGAGGTAGTGAGTTCGAATCCAGGCGACTTTATATATATATATATATATATTTTTTTTATTAAGAAAAGCTGTCTGGTAAGTGTGATAACCCGGGAATTTCGGATCAAATTTAATCTTTAATCTTTATATGGTTCCGACACGATAAGCAAAATCTGTAATGACGAGTCTCGAAAATTCTTAGACTGTTGTTTTGCAGTCATTGAACTTCGACCATTCCCGACGATTCACGAACTATTATTTATAAATAAATATGTATACATATAAATATAAATATAAATATAAATGTATGTATATATGTAATAACTTAAAAATAATAATATACAATATAATCAAATCATTATTAAAATAAATCTATATATATATATATATAGAAAGAATATATCAAATATAATTATTTAATAATTGTAATATTTGATGGACGTTCCGATTATTATTTAGAAAAGCTTAATTCAAACTTATGTGGTTTTTAAATAAAAGGTGATCCAAAAAGTAGTCATATAAATTATAGCTTTATTAAATATATATTTAGAATCTATTTGTTAAGTTTTAACACTTATTATATTTTACTTAGGGGTTGAGAGTGAACAATTAATTTAATTTTTATTTAATAGTTAATAATCAAATTTTATACAATAATGACTGAAATAACTAAAGAGACTTAATATAAAAATTTAGGATTTTTCTAACTACTTATATCCACCACTAATTAACAACGGTGTACGAATTACCGGATATTTTCAATTCTTAATTTCAGCCTTTTCAAGTTATACGTGTTAAATTGCCTTTGTCCTTGTTTATCACTTAATTATGAATTATTAGTATACTTTGTGTGATTGATAAGAACTTAAAACATCCACTTGATAATTCATCCGTAAAGTTAAAAGATAATTGATACATTACTATGCTTGATTGATGATTACTGTTTTTGTTTCACTTTTCCATTTACATCCGTGATTTAGAGTATTATTGTTTTGTCATTGCTTTCATTCAATAACCAAATTAATGACTATTCTTAATTAATTCTTGGGTGTTACTGTGTTAGTTTTGTGTTTACTTTTCTTCACCGAATCAATCATATAATTATATATTATATATATACATTACTTTGAAACTATGTCTTTCTATTATTATATATATACTTAAGCATACAGAGATAGATAGAAAATCAACCCACACCACATTTGATTTTATTTTCTCCTCTCTGCAACTCGACACACAAACCCAATTTTTCACCATCCATGATTATTGGTCTGTGACAACCCGAAAATTTCCGACCAAATTTAAACTTAACCTTTATATGTTTCCGACACGATAAGCAGAATTTGTAATGTTGAATCTCAAAAAGTTTGGAACTACATTCACGTAATCAATTACCCTTTGACCGTGTTGGACGATTCACGAACAATTATGTGTATATAGATATAGATATGTATATATAATATATAATATTAACTGAAAACATAACAAAGTATTAGATTTATGATACCTTACATGAACGTATTTGTTTCGATATATTTATCGACAGAATTAAGAGATAATATCAAATGATTGAATTATCAGATACATTATGATATGATTACGGGCCTATGTTATGAGGTCCACTGTGATTTAAGAAATCTATTCTTTTTGAAAACATTCGGAAAATGGTAAAGTAATTTATAAGTAAGAACAAATGTGTCAATAAACGGGAACTAGACAAGGGTTAGTGGAAATTCCTGTTTAATTTTCAAGGCATGTTTTATAATATTTTCCTCGTGACCTTGATAAGATAACTATGTTAACTTTCATTTTATTTAATATGAAAGTAAGAACGTGGAGTGTAAATAACTTAGATGTTGGATATCGACAAGTTAAGTAACTCGACATTTTTCATTAAGATGATTTCATACGTTTATTTAACCTTTGGACTTTATCCCTTGCTTCACCAACAGACTGTAATTTAAAAACTTGAAACCTATTATGAATATATATAATTATACTTTTCAAAAATGTTTTATGATATAACGATTTAAATTAATATTATATATATTTATACGCGTATTATACATACATAGTTTTATACTTTTACTATACTTTAACTTTACCTTTACTTTACTTTTACTTTACTTTAACTTTAATAATTCACTTTAATAATTCATACTTTAATAATTCACTTTAATAATTCACTTTAATAATTCATATTTTAATAATTCACTTTAATAATTCATACTTTAATAATTCAATTTAATAATTCATACTTTAATAATTCACTTTAATAATTCATACTTTAATAATTCACTTTAATAATTCAAAAATCTATTATAAATAGAATTCAATAGGTTTCATTATTTCATAGAAACTTGAAAATATATTTCTCTAAACTCTCATAATCGAATTACATATATATATTTACTTAGTATTATTTCAAGATATTATTAGTATACATAAAATACTACGACGGAGTTATATTCAGACGATTTCAAAATAAGCTTCTCAAACAGGATAGAGCTAAGGAAATTATGGGTTATAGCTATGGAGGTTATGGGTATTGTTCGAGGGTATTGCTCGTGAGGTCAACCTAACGTTTGTCATTTTTATTGCGTCTACGTACTTTCCTGCAATATTGAATCACAATATTGATACGTTCGTGAATCCGAGACAAACCCTGCACTTGTTCAGTGCCGTCATATAAATAATTGCTGCGAAATACAGTATTGTGAGTTTCATTACTCCCTTTTTATATATATTTTTGGGCTGAGAATACATGCACTGTTTTATAAATGTTTTACGAAATAGGCACAAGTACTAAAACTAATTCTATGTGGGTTTAAACCAGAAATATACCCTTAGCTTGGTAACATTAAAATACCTGTCTATGTACGTTAGGCGCGAATCCTAAAGATAGATCTATTGGGCCTGACAAACCCCATCCTGACTATGGGATGCTTTAGTACTTCGAGGTTATTTTAAACACACCTGATCTGGTGTACTTCAGAGGGTAAAACATGAATGTTAAGGCTTGTTACCGGGTGCCTACAACTTATAGAATACTTTTATACACTTGCGAGTGTACGAATATTTATGGAAACTGAAATCTTGTGGTCTATTACTATTACGAAAATGATTGATTATGATAAACTAATGAACTCACCAACCTTTTGGTTGACACTTTAAAGCATGTTTATTCTCAGGTATTAAAGAAATCTTCCGCTGTGCATTAGCTCATTTTAAGGATATTACTTAGAGTCATTCATGACATACTTTGAAAGACGTTGCATTCGAGTCGTTGAGTTCAGCAAGATTAATTTTAAGTCAATAATAGTTGGATGTAATATGAAATGGTATGCATGCCGTCAATTTTTGATGTAAAGAAAGTTTGTCTTTTAAAAACGAATGCAATGTTTGTAAAATGTATCATATAGAGGCCAAATACCTCGCGATGTAATCAACTATTGTGAATCGTTTATAATGTATATGAACAGGTCCTTTCAGTTGGTATCAGAGCGGTGGTCTTAGTGAACCAGGTCTGCATTAGTGTGTCTAACTCATAGTCGTTAGGATGCATTAGTGAGTCTGGGCTTCGACCGTGTCTACATGTCAAAAGTTTTGCTTATCATTTCGTGTCGAAAATTACCTGTTTATCATTCTTAGGGAATCACTTTCTTATCATTCTTAGTCTAGACACATCTTACTGCATTGATTGCATGAATAGTGTACAGACAAAATTCATATCTTAGCGTATCTGTTACAGTAAACTTTGCCTGGCATATTCCATAAATTCCTCCGTAATCTACGAAATATTTTGTTCTATATATATAGATATTCTATGTAATTAGAATACCACCCGATAGCCAGAAAAATCATTTCATATCGAAAAATCTTTTATTCAATCATACGAAATGGAATTCGTCATTAGTTCAAGTCCCTCGGATTCCGAAATGGAATCCCACTCAAGCTCCGAAAGCAGTGTGACTGGAATGGATCAACCAATCAGCCATCATCTATTCTGGATGAATTAGGGATCGGTTCGTAGCCTCCTTAATCATTGGAGACAAGAAGAAGGCGATCCTTTTCATCCACCACATTGCCCTCTTGGTGAAGAACCTGAAGCACTTACCGGCGAACCTGTTCGAAACCCCATTTTCTCTCTCATTTCCAGAGTATCTCGTCACGATTATATACTACACCAAATTCTAGATCTTATTTATCTGCTCGTTCGAACCGACAATCACCCCGGTGTAATAGAAGAAGTCAACGAGCTTCGCGCTCGGGTAATGGCTTTGGAGAATATGTTGCAGAGGTTACAAACACCAGCAGCAGCACCCGTAGCATAACCAGTACCACCATCATCAATGCCAATAGTACCATTACCACCCCCAACCACAACCGCGTCATAAACCTCAACCTTACAATCTGTCCCACGAGCACCAATGTCATACGCTCTGTAGATACCAAAGAATATCAACAACAACAAACGATGAAGTATTGATTCATAGTTTCATTGAAGAAACATTATGCGACGATTATGTAGTCTCTAAAGTCTTAGAAATTATCTACTCTAGCCCTAACCATAAATCAGATGAATGAACCAAAATGATAGGAGGGAGAGTAGAAACCCTGACAAGAATGGTGCGTGATTTACTTGTTTTACCAATAGCATCAGCAGTACCGTTAGCATCACCAGCACAGTCAGTGCCGTCAGCATTGTCAGAATCAGCAGCACCTATAACATCACAAGCTCCGTCAGTTCAAGAATCACTGTGGACATCATTACTAATCAACAACGCGTATAATGAAGTATTGATCACAGTAGTGAAATACTCTGTGAATATTATGTAATCTCTAATGTTAGAGATTATTCATTTCTAACTCCAGCCTAAGATCAAATGAACTTAATTTAGTATTAATTTATCAAATTTGTATTACATCTGAAGAAAATATACACATGTATATTTTCATAAAGACTGTAATAAAATTCTTTTGTACAAAATAATAATTGTGAAATTTTTTTTTAGCGGGTAGGTAATACCCAAGAGATATATAAATTCACAATTAATATGTTACATTCTTCGAATCTGATTCAGCCATCATCAACTGTACTCACTACTGTCATAACAATATACATTCTTTCATAGGAATCAAAATAACCATACTCATTCAAATTCAATTACATATTCTGATTTTGATATCGCAAAATTTAATTCGAGATATAGCCAAAAATCATCACTCTTAAATCCTTACATCTTTCAAAGCTATACTTTGACTTCAAAACTGTGTTAGAACATCATAGGTATATTAACGATTACAATCTGTGTCTAAACCCTTCGAAATTCCTGAAGACACTTCAAATAATGAACAATCGAGATGATGATCCAACCACATGTTACCTACGGTATACACCTGAAAAACTCTCGAAACTAAAGTCATAGTTTAACACGTATCCGTGTCAGACTCTTTGGCATTTATTTGCTAAAATGACTTTTCAATTCCTTACCAAAGTAGACAGTTGTGTCACAGCTCCACAAGTCAACTTCGACTTTTCAATTACAACGGTCTTATTATAATCTCGATATATACAATGCCCTTTTGCCATCATTACCGGAGAACCGTTTATGTCCCACCACATTAGCAATAAACTTACCAACAATTTCACTAATCTTTGATTTTCAGAAAAATCGATATATTCATTAGAACCCTATAATATACTCATCCGCACTTTGTAACAAGAATTGACATACCAATTATTGAGAATCAGCAATCAGTATTTTGAAATCTCGTAGCATGTCTACATCAACAGTTATATATACATATAACGTCTGCCTCCAAGACTTACATACTTCGAATGTGAAGTTTCTGAAAAATGCCTAAACTGCGAACTAGTTCTCGAAATTTTTAAAAAAATGCTGATGAAACAGCAGAAACTGTCAACGGTCTTAACAGTAAAAAGTTTGATGATAAAGAATAGTGTGTTGGCAAAGCTCAAAAAAAGAGAAGGTTTGGAACTGGAAAGCGGATTGAGCAAAGTATGAAGGAGGCTGTGGACAAATCACAAAGACTAAACCTGCCTTCAAAGAATCCAAATGATTCAGTATCGGCTGAAGTCATTATCAAATACCTTAATCCTGACTCTAAACCCTTGCGGACAATATTCTTCATCATCCTCTTATCTTAAATATTCTAAGATATCATCATATCTTTCATTATAAATATCCTCCATATTTCTGAAGATATTTTCATAACTATTCTTAACTGAAATCTTTTATCTCTTCGCGATATCAGTGATACATTATAAAGGAAACTGTATTAGTTTCTAAATTCTGAAAAATTCGAATTTAAATTATGAATGTTTTTGAAGTAGTGTTGGGAACTGAAACATGAGTTAGTATAATATAATGACACTTGATCAACGTGATTATATTACAGTAAGTCATGCTGAGTTTCTAATGGAACGTGATGATTCACAGATTATAACATCATCATGTGCCATGTTACACGACTCTTACATTCTACCTAATCTCCAAACATATCGAGAACATATTCTTCCTGATAATTCTAACTTTTCTCTTGAATTTTGGTAATTTGACAAATCAAGATCGTGCCATTTCAATTTTACTCTTAGAACATTAACTATGTTCATTCCGAAATTCATATCTACGAATTCTGGACCATTATATGCGGTGCTTAATCGCAAGAAGAGGAAATGAAAGAATGAAGATCTGAAATAGAAATGGGAGTATAAATCGCAGCAAATAGAATGGAGCATTAACTATAGATGACAATGATTATAGAAGACAGAAGCAGGGACTTGGAAATATAAGGGAAGATATAAAGCCTAATGACAACCCAAAATTTTTAAAACATATATATATCGATGCATATAGCAATATAAAGACACGGGAGAACTAAAAACACTATAAAACCAACAGTATAGTAGAAGTAAATAAATTCTTCCGGCGGCAGATGAAAAAGAAGAATGACAGATATGAAAGTGAGGAGTATATCAAGAATCAGCACTGGATGGAGCATATTGACAAATACTTTAAAATATGAGTTGAGGGAGAAAGAATAGAAGGTGTGAGTTGTAAGGAAACGAAGAGGGTGGATTTATAGTGAAGTACCAGACAGAACAATCAGGACAGATCATCGCATTTAACCAAAGAGGATTCTAATTTCTTTAATTATCGAAGAACCCAAATCTTATGACGAAGATTTCCTCTAAATTCCTTAAAATCCAGAAATCAACCGTGACTACGTCACTGGTTAAAATGAATCTGTATTTATTCATTTCACTCTTTTGTGATAGCTTCACTTATACTCTTCGCGTAATCAAATTGTTTTATCTATATTACTCAATGATTATAAAACTCTATTTATCAACTCATATTCGTCATGAAAACATTTTTATGGTTAGCCAAGACGACCTCGATCAAATTTTGGGGCGAAATTTCTTTAACGGGTAGGTACCGTGACGACCCGAAAATTTCCGACCAAATTTAAACTTAACCTTAATATGTTTTCGACGCGATAAGCAAAATTTGTAATGTTGAATCTCAAAAAGTGTGGAACTACATTCATGTAATCAATTACCCTTTGACCGTGTTCGACGATTCACAAACAATTATGTGTATATAGATATGTATATATAATATATAATATATAATATTAACTGAAAACATTAACAAAGTATTAGATATATGATACCTTACATGAACGTATTTGTTTTGATATATTTATCGACAGAATTAAGAGATAATATCAAATGATTGAATTATCAGATACATTATGATATGATTACGGGCCTATGTTATGAGGTCCACTGTGATTTAAGAAATCTATTCTTTTTGACAACATTCGGAAAATGGTAAAGTGATTTATAAGTAAGAACAAATGTGTCAATTAACGGGAACTAGACAAGGGTTAGTGGAAATTCCTGTTTAATTTTCAAGGCATGTTTTATAATATTTTCCTCGTGACCTTGATAAGATAACTATGTTAACTTTCATTTTATTTAATATGAAAGTAAGAACGTGGAATGTAAATAACTTAGATGTTGGATATCGACAAGTTAAGTAACTCGACATTTTTCATTAAGATGATTTCATACATTTATTTAACCTTTGGACTTTATCCCATGCTTCACCAACAGACTGTAATTTAAAAACTTGAAACCTATTATGAATATATATAATTCTACTTTTCTAAAATGTTTTATGATATAACGATTTAAATTAATATTATATATATTTATACGCGTATTATACGTACATAGTTTTATACTTTTACTATACTTTAACTTTACCTTTACTTTACTTTTACTTTACTTTAACTTTAATAATTCACTTTAATAATTCATACTTTAATAATTCACTTTAATAATTCATACTTTAATAATTCACTTTAATAATTCACTTTAATAATTCATACTTTAATAATTCACTTTAATAATTTATACTTTAATAATTCACTTTAATAATTCATACTTTAATAATTCACTTTAATAATTCATACTTTAATAATTCACTTTAATAATTCAAAAATCTATTATAAATAGAATTCAATAGATTTCATTATTTCAAAGAAACTTGAAAATATATTTCTCTAAACTCTCTCAATCGAATTACATATATATATATATTTACTTAGTATTATTTCAAGATATTATTAGTATACATAAAATACTAAGACGGAGTTATATTTAGATGATTTCAAAATAAGTTTTCAAACGGGATAGAGCTAAGGAAATTATGGGTTATAGCTATGGAGGTTATGGGTATTGTTCAAGGGTATTGCTCGTGAGGTCAACCTAACGTTTGTCATTTTTATTGCGTCTACTTACTTTCCTGCAATATTGAATCACAATATTGATACGTTCGTGAATCCGAGACAAACCCTGCACTTGTTCAGTGCTGTCATATACATAATTGCTGCAAAATACAGTATTGTGAGTTTCATTACTCCCTTTTTATATATATTTTTGGGCGGAGAATACATGCGCTGTTTTATAAATGTTTTACGAAATAGGCACAAGTACTAAAACTAATTCTATGTGGGTTTAAACCAGAAATATACCCTTAGCTTGGTAACATTAAACTACTTGTCTATGTACGGTAGGCGCGAATCCTAAAGATAGATCTACT